>NW_012147830.1:2929531-2931210 GCF_000956105.1 Propithecus coquereli | reverse complement strand
CATAATTGAAGGAGCAATTGATTTTGTCATAATGAGATGGTGTTTCTGCTGCTACATAATTGGAGCAGGAATGAACACTTCAGAATTTAGTGGGTTTCCCAGGACAATTAGAGCAACTAGGGGGTCAGATCCCTTAGTGATAACTGAATCACCCACCCAGTCAATTTACCTAGATAAGTAGATGTGTTAATTGCAGGAGAAGAAAATGGGTGATAGAGGAGGAAAATGAAGAATGTCAGGTAGAACTGCTGACAACTGCAGCTGCAGTATCTCTTTTTACTAACACTTTGCTTGTAAATTTTTGTCCCAGGAGTTGTGACCAGGCACGATCTAGGCAAAGACATTATATGATAGAGGAAAACTACTGGGAAGTGCAACTGGATCTGCCTTGTTGAAAATAATAGACTGCAGCAAACACTGTTAGGTCTTGTCCATCAATTCTTTGCATCTCTCCCCAGCTTCTGCTTTCAAGGGCTTATATTTGGAACTCTCAGAGGAGAACTGGCTCAGGCTACTAAAGCCAATTTGCCTGCATATGCAGAGAACCAGAAATGCTTGTGAATGTACCTCTGTTCTCTCCCTATTTCCACTCCTCTAACTATGTGGTCCTTGGTGAATAACTGCTGTGGGAATATGAAGTCTTATCTCCTTTAGCCTGGATTGCAGCAAACATTGAGACATAATTTACACTACAAAGCTCCCTTGTGAGATTAGGCAGAGGATAGAAAAGTACCTGAAGATTCACCTTTGCTTGGCTTCTTCAACATCCCTGTCCTACTTCCCCCATTTCCTTGCCAGATTTTTCTGGGAGTCATTCTTAACAAATAGCTTTTAGACAAATCTTCATCTCAGAAGCTGTTCCTGGGGACCCTGATATCAGATGCTTCGATTTATTTATGTCACAGTTAATCAGGTTTTGGGTTCTTTGCAGCCAAGCACATGCCACCTGAAATGTGCCAGATAAAATTGCATAATTTGGGAATCCAAGATTTTTCATTCAATGTATTTTGTCCTTCCTTCACATTTCTTTATTTCCCCCATAGAAATGTATTCATTCCAGTAAGTGTACTCAGGGACAAACCAAAAGGTGATGAGGAAGGAGGAAAAGAGAAAGCAGAGGAGAATGAGGTGCAGAGGATTAAGAGAAGAAAGAGAGGGAGGAGGACAAGAGAGGGTGCAAAATACATCCCTGATTGCAAGCTCCCAGGGGACAGACTATGTCATCTTTTTCTATGTTTCACCACAGAATTTTGGACATAAGTAATGTATGTTTAATGTGCTTACTACTTGAAAAATATTAGAACAGAATTCTTTTCTCTTACGACCTTTTTCCTCATGCCTCGTTTTTTTTCTCCTTTATTTTCTGAGTACATTAGTAATATTCAAGATTTTTTAAGGGATACTTTTTCTTAATTGACAGATATAATTTATGTATTTATCATGTCCACCTGTGTATATACTTCAATACATCACATCATACATGATTAATGCATACAATTTTATCTGTAAATTTAAGGGACATTTTTGAATTCCTTAAAAGTGCTATAAGTTTATTGTAGTCAGGAATTCTGAAACTTTGCTTTTGTTTTGACATTTAGCAAATATTCTTCTCAGCTTCCCAATATACAGAATGCACTACTTATATCTTATTGTCATGCTGCTTTTGAATAGCATCAATT
>NW_012147830.1:2924701-2925951 GCF_000956105.1 Propithecus coquereli | reverse complement strand
GAGAGAGAGAGAGAGAGAGAGAGAGAGAGACTGATTTTCATATTTGGCTCTATTAGGCAAGGATTTTACCAAAATTTATTTGCTTCATGGAAAGAGGAATGGACACCCAGGGTATGGATTAACCTGAAAAAGGCAGATCAGAAAGACTGAGCTAGTGTTTGGTTGTCCATTTTTTTCCCTGTCTCACCAGACACATCATTGCTCCTCCTGCACCTGGACTGGATAAGAGGCTTAGATATAAACTTCCCAATATTTCAGAAGTTTCTTCTATATGAAGAAAAATAGGAAGGCAAGAAGAGTACAAAAATATTTCTTTCTGCATAGGGTGTATGCTGTTACTATAGCTTCTATAAACTTTATTATAATACTTGAGGCTGATTTATAACCAAACCTCTGTGCTTCTTGGTACTGTAACTGTTTGCTAACAGCATCAAGGGACTATTATGAGACTCACTTGAACACTTTAAGGTTTTGTCTTCCCCAGAGCAAACAGCACAATGATGCTACATAAACTACATATATTGAAATCTATAATCCCTCAGATATATCTTTTGCACCTTAAACACAAAGAATGTTGGTGTTAAAGATGAAAAAAAGAAATATTCCACAAGGTCACTCATCCTTTTTTTCTCCTTGAATTTGAGATTATTATCAGCAGATGCAGTGATTTCCAGTTGATAGAAAGCAGTATATACTATGTGTTAATTTCAGTTCAGTTGTCATGATGGCATCTTAATAATAAATTATAAAATCACCTTCATAAGGAAAATGTTTTCAGTGAAAGGAGACAAAAGAACTAGAAAGCAAAATTTATCTTGATCCAAAAACTGTATACGCAACCAGCAAATATCAAATGGGATAAGTAGGACAGAGCTGGAGTATACTTCATTTTATATTTTCCAACTGTGATCAGTTAACCTGTACAGAGGAAGTTGTTCATTTTACCCAAGTGGTTTCTTTGTCAATTCTCTTTCTCCTTATTTTTGATTCATTTCAGTAATGTCCATTATAAGACAAGGAAATTAAAAGACCTATAATATGGCAAAGCTTTGACACTCAATAAATCATATTTTTGAAAATGTGCCATGTTTTACTTGTTAATGAAAGCATTAACATGACAAACTTGGAAGACTCCTTGGTAGCATTTTTGTCCTTAAAAGCTTGCAAAGAATAACTACATTGGTACTTGTTCAAATATTTGAAAAATAATTACTAGATTTCTTAATTGTGTCCAGCTTTTTAAAATACTG
>NW_012147830.1:2921110-2922506 GCF_000956105.1 Propithecus coquereli | reverse complement strand
ATTATACCATGCTTTACCCCAAAAGAACATATGCCACACTTTATATATAGTTTTCCTCTCACTTGACAGATTTATATTGTACCAATACTCTATATAAAATGGATGTGTTTAGAAAGAGAAGCTAGACTCAGTGTATAAGCACTGAGTGACTGTGAATAACTGTTAAAAGTAGCTTGCCTCAGTCTTCATAGTTTATTTCTATTAATTATATAATTCTTTATTAAATTGCTCAGACTATTTCCTAATGATTAACGAACAAAATGAATGATACGTCATAGGAAGACAGACATCTGATTAGCTTAAATTTTTATTGTGCATTTTACAGCATTTTAAGAATTTTGGTAGTCTACTGTACTCTAGTTGCAAAGCCAGTCAATTTCATCTCTAACTGTGCTTGCTCTGGCAATAAAGTGTCAGAGGAATGGAGTGTCTCTGTATTGGAAATTAGCTGTTTAAACTTGATTTTGTAAATTTGATATAAACTACCAGCGTGACTTTAGGTATGATTCTATTAAAGTCAGTGCAAAAAAATATGATGCCCTGATGACCATTCATTGCCCACATTAAGAAAAAAAAGCAGAAGAAAGAAAAGAACATACAATCACTCTTCCAACCCCCCCTCCAAATATTCCACTTGTTACTTGTACTTTTAACCATTCTATGACCTACTTTCCACCAACCCCCGCTCCGTTCTAAGACATCCTTCTAGATTGGGAAGGATAAACTCGCATTGTTAAAAGGGAGAATTGATATGATGGAGGGACATTCTGAAAGAAGGGTCAGGACACTTTGGTGGTACTCTGCAAGTCTATCATTCCCTGTGTGACAGAATTATGTTTCTTGGCCTCTATGTCTTGACCTTGAAACTACAAAAATGTAATTAGTTGACTCCACACATTTTTGTCTAATATTAATATGCTATGATTCCGAGAACAAATGATTTGACAAAACAGAACAAATAGTAGATATTCTAGACATATTTTCCACTCAAGATTTTAACATAGTTGCAAAGAAACATAAAAAATATTGAAAATGAGAAAATGTTTACAACTAGGGGCTTTATTATGTACTCTTACACAGTGAGGATTTCACGAAATTTCATTAGAATATAGTTGTCACTCTTCCCTGGAAGTCATGGTTAAAAGAAAGTGCAACATCATTTTTAAAATACAAAAATATTTTGCATTTAATCATGTATAACCACACACTCCATCATCTAATAAGCAATCACTACAAAATTCCCCAAACAGGAAATTATGTTTCAAGATTATGAAAAGAAAAAAAAAAAAAAAACTACCAGAAAATGACAGAACATAATGCCATTGGGAAGCAAGAACATAATGCCATTAGGAAGCAAAGATACAAAGCCACCTGTTATAAATATGCTAAATTTTCT
>NW_012147830.1:2918219-2920460 GCF_000956105.1 Propithecus coquereli | reverse complement strand
TTTTAGATTTGTTTTTATTTTTAATTTTCTGTTTCATCTGATTTCATCTGTCTTCTTGTTGGTTGCTATCTCACATCTTCGAGTAAGGGATTGCCAAATAAGGATTAGAATTGTCCTTGGCTCCATTCTCTCTTTAATTGGGTTCTGAGAATGCACTCCAATAATAAAAAACACCATTTGACAGAAGAAAGGTAACTCTAAGGCCTAATTGTAAATATTTGTCTCAGATTTGAGTGTGTAATACTAAAATGGAATCACTTCTTATCCATTAAACCCATCTCCAACCCCACATTATCCACTTTACAGAATCTTCTCTGCTAGGAACATGGCTAGATTCCAAACGACTGTTTATAAACCTAAAATAATACAATATGAATAATTGCAAATATTTCCATATATGGCACGCAGAGTGGGTGCATTTGGGTCCATTGTAGAGGTGGGCTCTTATCCATGTCATTTAGTGAACTGAAAGTTCTAAAGTATAGGCTCTTTTGTCCCTTGAACATAGGGGAAAAGTGGAATTGTACCACCCAAAATGCATGGTTTCTAAATAATAACTTGCTTTTTGCCCTGCCTACAGAAATTAATTTGGAAGAGTTTCCTATCAGATTCAATGTATTTTACCACCAATTTACTCCTACTTCTTGCTTAATTGTTATACACAGAGTTACATGTTCCAAAAAAAAAAAAAGAAGAAGAAGAAGAAGAAGAAAGATGAAGGAAAAGTGATCATCCTGACATCAGTATTTTTGGCTGGTTGTAAAATCCATGGCTATGAAGTGGAGGAACAGATGTCCATAGTTCCACTTGGTTCAAACAGTGTTGTTGTGAATGCCTGAGAAAAGTGGGGCAGGAAATTGGAAAGTTCAGGGTCCTTTTGACCTAAATTCAGATGATACTGCCCTTGCATTTTGAGCAATCTGGTTTACATAGTCTTCAGTTTTTAAAATTCCTTCTCGATTCTGGTGGTATGAAAATTCTAAATCTTAGTTTTTGATACTCTCATAAATTTATTCTCTTTTTATGTGTGATGAATGGGAAGTGTGTAGAAAAGATGAGAAGTTATTTGGATGGATTCGCTAGCCAGACACCATTTAAATTAGATATAGTATCATTCTTTACTATTAAATTAATACATTTACTTTAAATATTTGTGAATCTTTGAGTGTAGCATACCATTATCACTGATAAATATTTGTGGAACTTTGAGTTTAGCATACCACTATAATTGATTTATTTTAACCTGTTCTTCAAGAAAAAGTTTTCTCTATTTGTTTAAAATGCATCATGTACTAATCTGGTCTGTGGCTTTTCAACTCATGACAATACTATAGTATCAGAAAGAATCCTCATATAAAAAGAAATTACCATATGGTTCAATAATCATACAGTTTCACCATGAAAAGTTTCATACGTTTGTGTTTCTTTTGTTATATTAGGTGTTCTTACAATTGCTAAAAAATTTTGAATACATTATCTTAAATAAATCTCTTGTCTTGCCAAAGCTTTGAGCTAAGCATATATAAATTTTCCTTGGAATGTATTTTCAAAATAAGTATCCTTGGCATAGAATTTTGGATATTTGCCCCAAAATTGGTAATAGTATTTGGCAACTAATATTTCATGAAAAGAATTGGTAAGAATGTATAGTTTTGTTGGGTCTGGTTTGTACTGATTTTATGCAAAAGGCTCACCAATGCTTTTCTTTCCCTCTAATTATGTTGGTGCTTTTATCCAAATTTATTACAACCAAAACAACTGGATTAGCAAAAATAAATTGACTTGCCTTTATATAAATCTTGTTTCTTTGGGGAAATAAATGACATTAACAATGCTTACCTTGCTTTATTCGTTTCATGAAACAGTTTATGTTTTGAATCATTCCTAACAAAGGAGAATTTTATTTACAATAGATGAAGTCACTATTGTTGTTCTGATCCTTTTAGAATCATGAAATTGAGATAGAATATCTATAAAACTTTCCAGTTTCATTTCAATATAATTTTCCAAATTGAAACCCCATTCTTAATTTTACTGGGAATCTCTCAGGTTTACAAATAATTGAGAGCAATGAAGGTATAATTGCCCATGAGATTCATATACACAGTTTCCCTTTGAAGAAAGAAGGTCTTTAGAGGAGACAGCCTACTGCTGCTTGCAAAAGTGTATCTCTGCCCTTTCTGAAGAATATAAATAGTTTAATGCAGGGACAATTTTAGATCTTTGATTTTTATTGGGTAT
>NW_012147830.1:2900696-2917969 GCF_000956105.1 Propithecus coquereli | reverse complement strand
CCCAAAGGGAAAAAAAAAGACATTTTATAAAAAAAGACACCTGCACTAGAATGTTTATAGCAGCACAATTCACAATTGCAAAGATGTGGAATCAACCCAAGTGCTCATCAATACATGAGTGGATTAATAAAATGTGGTATATGGATACCATGGAGTTCTACTCAGCCACAAAAAACAGTGGTGATCTAGCACTTCTTGTATTATCCGGGATAGAGCAGGAGCCCATTCTACTAAGTGAAATATCACAAGAATGGAAAAACAAGCACCACATGTACTCATCATCAAATTGGTATTAACTGATCAACACTTAAGTGCACATGTAGTAATAACATTCATCGCGTGTCGGGCAATTGGGAGGGGGGCGGAGGGCATGGGTATATTCACACCTAATAGGAGTGGTGCGCACCGTCTGTGGGATGGGCATGCTTCAGGCTTTGACTTGGGTGGGGCAAAGACAATATATGTAACCTAAACATTTGCACCCCTGTAATATGCTGAGATAAAAAAATTTTTTTTAAAGTCTAAAAACAATAGATGCTGGAGTGGATGCAGAGAGAAAGGAGCACTTAAGCACAGTTGATGGGACTGAAAATTAGTACAACCTCTGGGGAAAACAGCATGGAGATTCCTCAAGGAACTAAAACTAGACCTACCATTTAATCCAGCAATTCCACTACTACCCAAAGGAAAAGAAGTTATTTTATCAAAAAGTCACCTGAACTCAAATGTTTATTGCAGCATCATTCACAATTGCAAAGGTGTGGAATCAACCCAGATGCCCATCAATTCATGAGTGGATTAACAAATTGTGGTATATGTATGCCATGGAATACAACTCAGCCATGAAGAAGGAAGACTTAATGCCTTTCACAACAACATGGGTGGAACTGGAGACCATTATCCTAAGTGAAGTATCTAAAGAATGTAAAAACAAACACCACTTATACTCACAATTGCAAATAACCGATGAGCATACATGTGCATAGAGGGCAGTATAACTCCGTGGAAATCAATTGCGGGGAGAAGAATGGAGGGAATGGGTGAAAGCCTACTTAACAGGTACAAGAAACACTATCTGGGTGGCAGGCACACTTATAACTGTGACTCAAGCATTACAAAAGTGATCCTTGTAACTAAAAATATTTGTACACTTGTAATACTTTGAAATAAAAAAATAATAATCCTACCTAGAATCTGAAATATCAACCAAAAGGCTAATGATAAGGTTATCATAGTAGGATCATAACATCAATAAACTTTATTCTATTTTTAATTCGCCCCATGGACCGATTCACCTTATTTGTTGTACCTTAACACATTATAAGTGTTGATTCTGAGAGTCAGTGTTATTGTCAGTAGATTTGTTAATGTTTTTTCAATTTAAGCATGCTTTTTGCCACAAGGGGCTGAGTTTTTAGGTGTTAGTTTTGTGTCTTAAAACAGTTCTTGTCTCCAAAATAGCCTGTGTTTTGTGCCAAGTCTACGCAAGTGGAGATTTTGTATTAAGAAACAACTATTATTTCATTGTCTAATTTTGCTAGTGTTTCTCCTTTTTCACTCTTAATTATATTCAATGAACTATCACATACTCATAAAGAATAAAATACAACATAATTAATGTAATGTATTTTTGCATCAGAGTCAGCAGAATGCTAATATAATAAACTGATCATCTAATTCAATAACATAAACACATGCTTGTAGTATGACTGAAGTTACCAGTATAAAAATTTGTGCTGTTGAGCAGAATTATTTGGTGTTTTAGATTGGATGAAGTTAAACGTGTCTGACTGAAGATTCCATTTTGCACTTACACTATTCAACGCCAGCAGCATATTTTTAGCTAATGTAATTAATTTCAACATATCCTAACGATAAGTGAAATTTTATGATTTCTATAATTTTTGACAAATGTTACTTATATGAAGAAGTTACAAATGTGAATGTCTTAATTATTTTGTTGAGCTTCTATAGTTGTGAGGTTTTCAAGGCTCCCGCGGAGTTGGGGAGAAGGACTGAGACGAAGGCAAGTCAGAAAGCCACAAAGCTCATTATTAATACTGAAATTCAGCCATTTCTCTACAATAAATATTCCTCACATTATTAGTTTTCACGGTTCTGAATAAATTGATTTTGCCAATTTTTGCCAGATTTGCATTGCTTTTATGGAGGAGCATATTTGTGAAAGTTCTTACTCTACCATTCCTGAAGTCATAGGTAAATACAGAGAAGGTAAGCAAATTTTGCCCTGGAATACTCTTGAAGATAGTAAAACTTGGCACCAGCTGCTTTCTCCTCCCAGCAAACTCCTATGGTCTAATAAACAATCCATCCAATGATTCATTAATATTATACATTTGGTGGTAAACAATTTATTTATCAATTGACCAGAATTATTTTTATACAGTAACTTGAAAATATGTATGTGTTCGAATTCAAGGAGAATCTTTTGGACATGTATTTGTTGTACAGATATCAATATAGATATAGATGAAGATGTAGACATAGATGTCTGCATTTTTTCCTGGTTGTTATTAATAAAATAACAGGTTGTTATTAATAAAGAATGCCAAAAATAGACACTCCTTTTAACGTTCTAAAGGATATTTCATTATTTCCACACATTTTTATAGCCAATGATGCCACTCACCTGGTCCATTTGTGCTTGTTTTATTAATAAATATTATATTAAAATAAAATATGTATGATTTTTTTGAAATTATTACTGGTAGCACAACATAGATTGTGGAATAAATTGAAAACACCTGATTTCTAATATTTCCAAGAAATAATAACTACATTCTCAATATTATCTGCGTGATGTTGAAGGAAAGTTTTTATATTTATAACAATTTTTTCTTAGTTCACACAGGAACAATCTTAAACATTTAAAATATAGAAACACTTTTATTTATTCAATTCCAGTTAAAATTTAGTATTTATAAATGTTACCATTAGATGGTGAGTTCCTTGAAAACAATAACTATATTTTCTTTCTTATCTTTGTGCCCAGATTATATTGTTGAACTACAAGGTGTCAAGGTGGTCAACTAAGAAAATGAATCTAACTGAAAATAACAATCTAGACTTTATTCTGTAACCAAGAGACAAAAACAGACGCTGGCTCCCCACTCTTTTATTTTTCCCCGTGGAGAAGCCTTTGGAGGGGGTCAGGTGACATTAGGCAGGTGGGGGGAATTGTCTTATTCCTTGGAGAGTCCTCAACCAAAGTCTCCTGTCATTTTATGCACCCAGGGGATTGTGAAGAGGGAGAGCTGGGAAGAGCTAAGAGTACAAAAGTACTGAATTCCTTGATGAAAGAGGTCTCCAAAGGAGGTGTCTGGGCTGCAAATGTGAATATGCCTGTGGGCACGGCTGGCTCGAGGGGCCCTGAGGCCTCGACCGTCGCCACCCTGGACACTGCGCTGTGCTGTCTGTGCAGCAAACCTGGCATAGAGGGGGCGGCTTTCTCCAGGAGGCCTGCTGGGTAAAGCTTTGTTATTGTTTATGATCGAGCCTGAAAGATCACACTTAGAATTTTGGCCTAGAGCTGGACTCCCCATATACAGCAGAATATTCACGTATGTGTGATTAACTGAGTAACCTCAAATCAAAATCATAGTAGCTGTTATCCTCATGAGAGATGCATATAAAATAGTGTAGGGGAACATGGCTAATCTTTAAAGCATTATGACTATGTAAAGCTATAGATTGCAAGCATGTTTATCAAACAGTTAAGAATGATTCCATTAGAAACAATATTTTTAAAGACCACACGACCTTTCAATAAAAATGAATTAATGATAAAACTCACACAATCAATGATACATGAAAACACATAAATACATTAAAAAATGGCCAGTGTAATTTGATCTATTTCTTTGGGTAATTTTTAAAGAGTACAGCATATTGATTTCCATTCTGAATATTAAAAAAACTCATAAGAAGCAATAAATTAATATCCTCAAATAGGCTCTATTTTTAATTTTACTGTAAACTATCATTTAAAAAAGGATTATTTCCAAAGACAGATTGACTTATTTACTTCAAAATAGACTCAAGTGAAACACTGAGGGCTTGGCACAGATACAAAAATTAAATTTGTCTGAATCTTGTTTGTGCAATCACTTAGCTCAGCATCGGTAGATACTGATAACAGTCATTTGTTAGGTAACTCAAAATAACATTCTCTACCAAGTACTTCCTTCCAGATACATGAATATTTTTGTGTGCATTTTTAAGGAAAACTGAAAATGAAGCTTAATAACAAATGGTATGCACATTTAAATTATGTTAAATTATCCATGTGAATATAAATTGTGTCTAATGATCTTTTAATTAAACTTCTTTGGTACGATATATTATATTAGCATATAATCTCTTGTCATCAAGAGAAACAAGGCTCTGAAATGAATTAGCTATTATTATCTTTACTCTGACCTAAAACAGCATATCAATCTGCATGTCTTATAAAATTTACCCTGACAGCATTAAAACAAATTATAAAACTATGATAGTCAGAACATGTTAATATTAGAAAGGCGACAAGTAGAAGATCTCTGGAATAGAAATCAATAACTACTCAACATTTATTTGAGGAGGCTCACAGTCAGTTACAAATTTCTTACAGCAAGGAGGCTTAACTGAGTATGAATTATAGGAATATGTGACAGCACAGTCCTCACAGAGATGAATGCCTGGCACTTTAATAATCACATCTGTGTACTCTTCACGTTCTCTGAAATTATGACACTTTTAGCCATAATGTCTTCCAATTGATAAACCCTGCTCAGATATGGTGGTATTTACAAAGAACCTCATTAGAGCAAAGGAATTGTGCCAACCGCCATTTGCACATCTTCCCTAAACTATTATATTTTCATTGGAAATATCTCCAGAAACCAGAAATATTATATTTTAATATGAAGAAAATGTTCCCCCCTCCCCCGCAGTGGGCCAGTTGCATTATTTTCTTACCCTTTGTAAGCTATCAAGAAGAAATATTGTTTATAATCAGAATACAAAACCAATGGCATAAGGAGAGGCCACAGTGAAACCATTAATTTTTATTGAATGAAACTGATCTAGCACAATAGATTAAAAAAAAAAGAGCAAGATGAGTGAAAACTCAATTTACCACAAATGGTTGAAATTTCAAGATCTTATTGTAAGAGAAATACAGATGGGAGGAGGCAAGGTGTCTATCTTTCAAAGTTTAGCATTGATCAGTGAGGTGTAAGATCAACGAAAGAAGGGAGAGACGGAAGAAGAGGAGAAAGAGAGAGGGGCAGAATGAAAATGGAAACATGATAAGCAAAACTTTGTCAGAGAGAAAAATGACAAAGGTGTATTTAAGTTTCACTCAAAGAGATGGTAAAAAAAAAAAAAAAAAAACCTTAAACAAATTTTCATTTTAGGCACAGAAACATGATAAAAACAAATTATGGAAGAGTAATGATAAATTTAAAACAAAAATATCAGAATAAAATCACATCAAACTGAGTAGCTATGCAAAGTGCAGCTATATAGTCAAAAATACCAAGATGAAGAAAATGGTCAAAGTGGACAAGAAAAACTAGAGAAGGAGTATAGTATATTCCTAGGACTTATAGAAATAAGAGAAATAAATTTAAATTTTAAAAATTCAGATTTATTTGATCTTCTTATGTCTCAAATTAATACTCTTTAAAAACTTCTCCTCTTATAAAATAAAACATCAACTTCTAGACATGAAGTGGATCTGACCCACACGCTACCTTATATTTATGCTTATTTTCCTTATAAAATATGTTAAAATATTTGCTGGCAACAAAATACCATGTTGCTTTTGGTTATTTTTCTCCTTCTGCCTAGAATATCCTTTCCATGTCTTATTTAACAGATGTATACTTAATCATCTTTGACCACTCTGTCACAGGAATGTATCTATCATATTTCTGCTTCATTTATTCATTTATGCATCTTTTCTCTTGACTGGACAATAAACCACTGCACAGATAGAATTAGGTTTTATTCATCTCTACATACTCTACTCAGAAATTAGCATAAGTACCTGACAAAAAAATATTTATTCAATAAACTTTTGTGGATGTGTCATGAGTGAAATCATACTGGAAGAAAGGAGGAAGGGAGAGAAAAACGAAAAAAAAAAACAATTAAAGGTGTGGTATACATGTATGGCCAAATCTATTGCCTAATTAGTGACTTGTTTTAGAACAATATGTCTACACATTTAGAGGAAAAATAAAAATTATTAGCAACATAGTAGCTTTTAAATAATTATATTAAAATAAATCAAGGAAAATCTCAGAAATTAGAGAATCTTGACACATGCTGAACAGTGTTTTATTAAATTTTAGTAGCAATCTTGCTGACAATTTAAAGTGTGATAGAAGGGAAGCTGTAAAGTTACTGCCAAATGTCATTAGAGGACAGCAAAGAGTCACCGATTACAGAAAAGGAGATGAACGGAGGCACCTGTGAGAACGGTAAGTGCTTGGTGGGGCTGAGGGCTCAATTTAGACATACCCACCCCGAAGCCCAAAATCTTTCTCAAATTCCATCTGCCTCTCAAAACTTTTATGTGTGAAATTAGTATATATCAATTACTTTAACAATTTGTCATTCAACAGATGAGTCAGGAACAAATGACCAGGCAAGACTGTCCAATAGCTACATAGGCCCCTAAGGTAGATACTAGGCGCAGAAATCCCCCTCAGAAAATACATATTAAAATTGATGAACATTCAGTACGCCAGTTAAAACTGAACAAAACATTATGGATTTACCGATATTCTCAATCTATGGCATATTGAGATATTAACATCTCTGTAATAATGAAGAATTAATGAAAACCATTTTGAAAATTACGCTACACCAAAAAAGCTGGAGAGTAAATTTAATATGCGGGTCAATAAACAGCAAAATATAAGGGAGAGATAATACTACTGAAGAGATCAATGTGGAGACTGGGAAAGTGAAACTTCTTGGCACACTCTTTGATGGGAAGGAATGGTGAAAAATAAATTTGAAGTACACATGATAGGTATTTGACATTTTTCATTAGGCTAACAGGGTAGGGCTGAACAAGCAGTCTCTTTCGAGTGAATTTTCTTTTCCATTATTTATGTATGGATTCCACTACCAACATACTGTTCTACTGATGGAAACCATTTATGTTCTTAGGGAACAATATGCTGGCTACCCAAGTGATGAATTACCCACCTGTCAAGAAAGAAAGGAGGACACAGGTAATCAATGTAGTCGGTCATCAGGGGGCAAAGTTACAATCTTCACTTAGAAACTGTTGGAAATAAAATCATAATTTTCTAAAACTCTTCTTTAGAATTAAAACTGAGAACCTTATGAAAATGATGTGTGAAAGAAGACAGCATGATTTAATATAAAAGCTGTGGTCTCAAAACTGTATTATGCAAAGATAGATGGAGGCAATGCATTTACTATTAAAACAGACAATAATACATAACAAATAAATTATATTTCAGAGGCTTTTTGTGATACTAGGACTTCAGGAAATCTGAGTATTCATAGAAAACGTCTCACATAATAAGCAACCTATTATCTTCTGGACTTTCTTTCTGCATGGGACGCAGCCTGCAAATTCACTCCCGTTTTCCTCCCTTACCTGTCTAATGCAGGGTTATTTTCTGGGCCTTGGGTTAAATGCTATTTAATGGAGGATTTATCTGTGCCCCCAGAGTTGGTTAAATTGCCATCTTCTATACACCACTTGCAACCTGTAGTTTTTCTTCCTACCACTGAAACACAATTTATAGATTTATACCTATTGTTTATTGGCAGTGGTCTCCTCATTGACCTATAATAACCACGATGCCAGAGATGGTGTCTGTGTCTGACCCTCATGCCAGACACACATTAAATACTTAACAAGTAATCATTGAAAGGATGGATAAATACAGGACTGTGCATTTTAAAATTTTGTAAATATAACATAAAATTGTGAGGCCAGATGTGGTGGCTCGTGACTGTAATCCTAGCACTCTGGGAGGCCGAGGGAGGAGGATTGCTTGAAGCCAGGAGTTCGAGACCAGCCAGAGCACAAGTGAGACCCTGTCTCTACAAAAAATAGGAAAATTAGCCAGGCCTGATGGCTCTAACCTGTAGTCCCAGCTACTTGGGAGGCTGAGACAGGAGGATCACTTGAGCCTAGGAGTTGGAGGCTGCAGTGAGCCATGATGATACCACTGCACTCTAGCCCACACCACAAAGTGAGACCCTATCTCAAAAATAAAATAAAATAAAACCAAACCAAACCAAATAAAACCAAACCAAACCAAATAAAATTGTAGACTCAGCACATAAAATGTCTTAAAATGGAATGAAGTTTAAAGTGTGAGAAGAATGAAATAAAAAGTTGTCTAGAAATTTAAAAAATTGTTATGGCTTTTCATGCTACTTTAATTAGTAGTTAGATTTAATTACCAAGACAGAAAAAATAATCACGAAAATTAACTTGATTCAATGTGAGAAAACTCTATGAGATAGCAATTTAACTGGAGCAGGCCAGTAATTGCAAGGAGTTATTTAAACTTAGGTACAGAGCTTCCTTAAAAGCACACACGATTTTTTTAAGCATGAAGTCCCTTTGGTATCTATTTCTATAGTATTTATGTTACCAATAATAAAATGTTACCTTAAGATAAATATATTAAACTCTGTATTAATTGTCTTATATATTTTCTCCTTCTCACATCCTATGGATTTAAGAGGTACATGAATTGAATTATCTAGCATTTTCTAAATTAAATATAACAATGTAACATATTAGTACTAATATTCCAATATACTTTTTAAGGAGAAAAGTGCTATTTCACCATATTTCCAGTGTGGATTCATTCTTTTATATACATATTGATTTGATTTGATTAGTTCCTTGATTAACGCTTTTATTCATTCATCATTTATTGAGTATCTACTACGTGACACACACTGTGTTGGACACTAAGAGTGAATGACGGACACTGTTTACTTGCAGGTGGATGGATGGTTGTAAGGACCTCCTTAAGAAATCTTTTATGTTGAAGCCTAAAGGATGAAAAGGAGAAATCAGGCCCAATCTTTTACATAATGGTTAGGAATTTTGGTAGTTGCCTAAATTGAATATAGCAAGCATAGAAATTAACATGATTTTATTTTTGGTCTATAAATATGTCTTAGGGAAAAATAAAGTTTAAGGAGAAACAATGGGTGACAGGGAAAAAACTGTTGGAAAGCACTGGAAGTTGTACGGGCAAGATATAATGCTAATTTGAAGCAAGACAATGTGAAAGCAAGGACACCGGTCAAAACATTACTGAAGTGATCTGTAGGTGAAGTAGTAGGTGACAGCTGTGGAAGTTCGTTTACTCAGTATTTTTTTATAAAGCACTTACAAAAATGCAAGGTACACTTCTTCTCTCTAGGATAACATGCAAGAACAAGAGAATGCCTGCCCTTGGTAAGATTATATTCTATTAGGCAGAGACAGATAATAAACGTATATGCATAACTCGATAATATAATTTCACGTATTTATAACTTCTACAAAGTTTAAATAAGGGATTAAAATGGAGTATGATATAGAATTAGAGAATAAAGATTGACAGAATATTTTAGATGTTGTAGTTAGAGGAGGCCTCCCTGAGAGGAAAATAATTTGATGAATTTGAACAATGCTATTGCTGAAAATAATAGAATATGTGGATTTTATCTGATAATTTAATTGCTAATGACAATAAGCTAACATATCCATCCAGTTATTTCCATGTTTAGTGATAATTCTTCCAAAAAGATTGGATGGTTTTGTTATTCTGGACATTCCTGAATGAACACTGTCAAATTCTTTGAATCTCGGGGACATAAATTTTAGGGCAAAAATGGTTTCTAATTCTACCTCCAAAAATAGCTATCAGAATTTGATTTAGAATATCTGTTCCCTGTACAGCCTAGTAAAAATTTTTAAATGTGGTTGGGGCTTGAAGTAGATAATATTGTTCTCAGTACACTTATATTGACAAATTCATAACTCATTCTAAAATACCCTGAGTCAAGCATATGAATACAGAAAGAGCTCACTAATGCAACCCTCTGCTCTCATCATCCCTGCTGCTCCACTTCTCACTTGGTATATTTTATACTCTCCATTTTCATCAAATGGAAATGAACTAGATTAAACAGATTTATCAATCTAAAAGATACCTAGTAGTAGTCAGTAGCAATGTTTTCATTTTCTAGCTTACATTTAAAACACAAATGGAGTAAATTACTGGACAAACATATAAAAAGTGTTCCATATTTTGTGTGATGGCTTTAAAAGCTTTTTGAAAATAAATATTAATATTGTGTAAGCCTTTCCACACACCAGAGTACAATTTATATTTAGGAACTTTAGGGAATTGATTCATAGAAGCGGATGAACAGCAAGGAAAGTGGAGAGATAAATAAATTATACACAAATAGTAGAGAAGCCACTGAAGATATGAAATAGCGTTGCCATTCAGATTCAGGGGTTTCTTTATCAAGGTGTATAAATCGCACCTCTAATAGCTTGACTGTGCACCAGAGTCACTTTAGGCCATCTATGCTCCGAAGCTAGGAAGTTTGTTTAAAACTGTTTAAGACTTAAGATGCATGAAGAACACCTTAAGTACAAGTCAAGGAGACAGTCAAAGAAATTGATCAAATATGCAGTTTTCCAGCTTATTATTCTAGCTGCTGGCAACTAGAAGGTTATCAATGTAAATCCAAACACTTACAAGCTAGATGCCCAACACTGTAGGTACTCATACAGCATTGCCATCAAGTCTCATTTCACTCTTCCTTTGAATGAAATGATTGATTGATTGCTCACAGCTTGAATGACTCTGTGCTGCCCAAGACCCTTCTCTGCTCTGCACACTCCGCACTGAGTTTGCATCATTGACTTTCTGCCAGCCACTTTGCTGCCAGGACACAGAATGACATTTAATGATCTTTCAACATGACAATGTCACATTCATCACTCTTTATCACTTGAGACAGACCTAAATTCAAATGCAAACATGAAATGGAGACTGACTTCAATCCAAACTCTGATATACTTTTGAATTGGCATCTATCAACACAAGTTGGTGACATACATGGAAGAGAAAATAACCTGTTGCGTGCAGAATAATTAAAAATACCAGTTCTGAGAGTGTCCTGTGACATTAAGGGTATTTTAATTTTACAAGTAAATTGTTCTTATAAAAAGCTTTGAAGTGGAAATTATATTTTCTCAACTGTCACATCAACTAATATCAATCAAATATCTATATGAACTTGGAGAGGATAATCTACTCTTAATGTACTATCTTGCTTTACGAAACAAGTACCATAATACCCACACATGCTATTTATGGAGTACTTGAGGGGAGAGAAAGTTACAACACCCATTCAGAAGAAAATAAAAATAAGTATAATTACACAAAATTGTTCAAAACTTTTTCTTCCTTGGAATCACCTTCGCTTGCTGAAGGTACTATTCTACACTATGTTTCCCCCTAAACCAGACATCTTCCTTATACCTATACTTTCCTAATACCACAGACGCAAGCTTACATTCATGTCATGGAATTTCACTGAAGTTTAGGGATATTAGAATATTGGTAAAGTATTCCAATACTGTTTAACAAGTAGTTGTTAAAATATATACCAATAAATGTAAGAAATGTATGCAAGGAATTCTGGTTTTTGGAACCCCCTCAGTCACTCTCAATAGCTTAAACTGAAAGTAATGCTTCACTTCATTTTTAGAAACTAATAGATCCTTTTTTAAAAAAGTTTTTAATTAGGAAAATTTTGCCGTTAAACCACTAATTTTTTGCTTTTCAGTTAAACCTAAAACAGGAAAAAAAACTCTTCGACATATAATGTTGATATTAACCAAAACTTCATGAGATGATCAGGGACTAATCTGTGTACTTCTATATCCACAGAGCTTGATGTTTGATAAATGATTGTAGAATCCAATTAAATAGATGTATTATAAACTTTATCGATTTCACAAGGAAAGACGGCAGGTTTTCTTATACGTCACAATAAAAAGAATACCTCTTTGCTATTATACTAAAAGCTTACTAAATTATTTCTCTAAAATAAGTTCTTCTTTGATCTAATTTCCCATTACTTCAAACCCAAGGCAATTTTTACATTCTGCCCTACATTTTAATGACTGTAGTGCATGTCTAATATTTTGTTTTAGCTGTCAAACAATTTGAGAATGGAGAACTATGTATACTATGTATTCAAGATAGGGATTACCACAAAATTTATCATATCATAAGTGCTCAGTAAACATTCGGGCAAAATCAATGTCTTAAAAGCGTTAGTCTCTAGAGCCCCACAGAATTTACACTTCCTAGAATGGATTCTGGTGGTGCTCCAGCAGCTCCCCCTTCCCAGCAAGGGCATCTGTCCTTTATCCTGGTAGTATCACCAGTTAAAAATTCACAGCTGCTTCCTTCTCCAGCCAAAGGGAGTCACCGCACTCAAGGGTCCACTCCCACTCCCACTCCCAGCCCACCTATGGCAGACAGGATACAAGGTAGGACTAACTCTGTAGACCACTTTGTGTCTGGAGATTTCCTTTGGGTTCTCACTGACACCAACTGAAACCACACTTGCTTGCATTTTCTATGCTATTATAACCTGTGTTCCATGGTCCTTTTCTCCTGAGAGACTACCCTAATAAAACACTTGAACAGAAATTCCCATATTACAATCTGTTTCTATGGAACCTGATCTAAGGCAGGGCAGGTGGTACCATGAGTAACCCCAGAAAGCAGACTTAAAGGATGGGGTCCTGGATTTGGATCACTTGCTAGTGGATGAATTCAACGAGTATCCCATCCCTGATGCTAAGTGAGGTAATTGAATCTCCTGGGACCACACCAATGTAATTGCTAAAACTTTTGCTTGTTTGAATTGGAATGGAATACCAGTGCCAGTCTCAGAAACTTGAGAGATATGGAAGAAATAGCCACTATTGAACTCGGTGTCTCTGGGAGTCAGACTGATGAACAGCCAAAATATTATATACAACCAAAAGAGATTAAAAGGAAGGTACTAAAGGCAATGTTGCTCATTTTCCAGACTTAAGCTAGTTCCAGTTTATAGAGCGGTCTTATCCCCACGAGGAAGAACCATGTAACATCAGAGTAAGACTAAATAGTGGTGATCCTTCCAAGCTTTTCAAAAATCCTGTGGCTGTTTTGGGAGGTCACCAAAGACTGGGGAAAGCAAACTACTAAAGTCTTTTGAGAGCTATTGGATACAGTGCACATATGAGGGTCAGATAATAATTGAAGTTTTACTCCAGGTCTGTCCCAAATGTATCCATTGTGTTCATGGACCCATCCAGAAGTCCTTTATTTAAATTCTACATGTATAATTTAAACGGACATTCTTGCTTGTTTATAACAAATCCTTAACAGGGTAAGCGCTATCATAGGAAAATTGATGTGGAAGCTTCTAAAACTGCCCGTTCCACATTGGCAAGATAATAAATATAAAGCAGTATTATATCCAAAGAGAATGATACATGTTGGTGCCATATTCAAAGATTTAAAGGATGCATCTAATTGATAAGTTTGGCCTCTGGAAAACTACAGAGATCATGCTAGATAATTGGTGACTGCTGCAAATTAATCAAGCTGTAGCCAAGATATGTGGATTTTGTGACTCTTGATAAGGCTATGGATGCCCAGTGAAAATCTTTCAACAATGAAAGCAAAATAAATATATTTAAAGGAAGAATTCATCACCAGCAGATCCATGATACAATGTAAAAGGGAGTCTTTCAAGAAGAGGAAAAGTATATCACATGGAATATGTATTAAGAGCATCAGAAAGGGTAACACTGATGAATATGTAAGATATTTTTCTTTGTTTATAAATGTCTTTAAAAGATAACTTACTATTAAAAAACATAATAAAACTGATTATCCTGAGGAGGTAGAGTTGCTTCTATATATCCGGGACAGGAAGAAATATATTTGGCACTCTAGTAACCCCTTAGGTATCTCTTGGTACACAGTACCTATTTATAACTCTAAATTGGCATGTGCAGCAATAATGACCTGTATATCTCTGCTTAGTTTTTTTAATAGGATTGATGACTAATTTAATACTTCTTAATAAGCTGCAGAGAGGTCTATTCAACTGGTATTGAAAAATAATGATCAAACCAGAGTAGTTATAGCAGTCTAAATAAGTAGAATTAGCTCTTATCATCAAAGAAATTATCAGAATTGCTTTAACACAAAAGTTGTATTTTATTATAACAGAAATGCATAATTTCCTTTATTTGTGTTCTTAAAATTAAAAACCCCTAAATTCATTGTAATGGGATATTTATAAAAAGTTTTAACTAGTTGATGATCTTGTTATAATTCTGTACAGAAATGTGATGGTCGTAGTAATGTCTGAATAAGCTAATATATCACTGGTGAATATTGTATTATGATACTAGTAAGTAGTCTCAGGAAATCAGCGTATATCTTTATATAACTGTTCTTAAAAGACAGATCTTAATGTTTTCTGAAGCAATGCATTATATAACAGCAAGAACATCAAACTTAGCATACAAATCCAATAATATAGATTTGCCCGAGGACTCTTGCTGTGAAAAGTAATTGAAAATATTGTCAATTCTCTCACTTTCACAAGACATGTCATTTCAGACCAACCTCCAATATTTTCACAGTTGCTGATTCATTCTTTATTCCATTCATTTAATGTGAGAATTTGGCAAATATTGTGTGTTTGATTGTTTTGTTTTTCTATACAGATTCACTTTTATTTGAATCACTTTCTTTTATTAGTACACTTGTAAATTTAAAAAAAAATCATTTATATATTCATCACATGCCAAAATAACACTGACTGTAGTAGAACCAATATGAAAACATTTTTATACATTATATTTAAAAATTTAGTCAACTGAGTTTGAATACTGGATCTACCACACACTCTGGGCAAAGGTACAAATTATTTGAATCAATTTGGTGCTTATCAAGACATGCTAGACTTTTCCACAACCGGAACCGCTATGATTTTATAAAAGCTTTATAACCACACACCAAAAAACGTAACAATTTTGATCTTCCTACTTGAAGAGATAAGGACGGTAGATGTAAAATAGCAGCTTTTACTAGTCTGTTGAATTAACCATTTTGGAGTAGCAAGAATGGAATTTTTTATACTTTTATTTGCCCTAAGCACCATTTGACTCTGTCTTGTCACTGATGATTACAGTCAATCTAATGATTTTCACCCAAATTTCTCCCTTTAAAATAACACTAAAAAAAACTAGGCTACCTCTACTTTTGCTTGGTTTGGGGCTATAAAGAGTGGAAAATAATACTGAAGCTTAAAAAAAGCAATCCAATCCATAAGAAGCCCAAAGTTTAATTTGGCAGAAAAATACCTAAATAAGTGTGATAAATTATACATGACATTTATATGAAAAGTAATGGAAACTAGAATGAAAGTGCAAATTCTACTTGGGGGGATTCATGTAATATTTAGGGAGGAGGTATGAATGACTTCAGTCTTGTTTGCATTTATCCCCAGAGACAAAATAATGCCATTATATATTACATGTTTTATCTGTGGAATGGGCAAATCTGCTTATTCCTAATCATACCTTCCTTGATTTACTGCAGTAGTGTTTTTAATCCTATTTGTCTTTATCATGGTCTCTACAGAGCAACCGTATTATCTTTTCCAAACGTAAATGAGATGACACCATTCCTCTAGCTAAATATTAATGCCTTCTGATTGAATTTAGGCAAAAATCAAAACAATTTTTATTGCCTGCAAGACCTTCCAAGGCCCACCTACCCCATTCTCCAATCCCATTCACGCTGTTATCCACAGTGTTCCATTATACCTCAGCCATTTGGAATATTTCTGAGGTGCTCGAACACACTCACTCATGTGTTTAACATTTTGGTTTTTTCTTTGCCTTTTTACCTGGGCTAATTTTCTTCCAAATGTTTATACAACTAACTCAACATTTAAGACATTGTCTGTTTGTCACCTTCCAACTCAATTTACAACACCTCTGTCCCTGCCTCTAGTCACTCCCCATTTTCCTATTTTATTTTTATAACACTTGTAACTAATTTAAATAAGTTAAATAAATAAATCTATAATTTTATTGTAGATACTGCTTTATATTTTGTTTGCACCATATCTTTAGCATTTCAAACTACGGACAGAGTATAACAGGGACTCAATAAGTATTTTTGAATGACTATTGTCATCTTTGAAGTATGAGTAATCATTGAAAAGAAGGAATAATCATGTAAATACATGAAGTATAAAACATGCAAATAGACACAATAATAAATGGCTGATTCTGGCCAGTAAATAAAATACAGAAATTGGGAGGTTGAAGACTTAAAAATTGATAACATGCTATCTCACTGATATTTTCCACTTCAAAATTGTGGTATTGGTGCATGTTATCGGAAGATATTAAGTAAATGCCATAAATTTATCTTTATGTTTTAGTAGATGATATTGTAGGATGAATAATGCCCCCTAAAGATATATACATTCTAATCCCTAGGACTTATGAATATGTTACTTTATATAGCACAGAGAATTTTGGAGATAGGATTAAGTTAAGGATCTTGAGATGCACAATTACCTTAGATTATTCAAGTGGATCTAATGTAATTATAGGGTCCTTATAGGATGGAAACAATAGAGCAAAAAATTTGGGGGATGCTATGGGTAAATAATCCAAAATGGTAAGGGGTGAAAGATAATAGCTTGATGTGGTAGTCAAGGGAAAATATTTTATAAGTATGGAAGGAATTCTATCAAAAATATCATCTTGTTTGTATCTTAAACACCAACAAGAGAAATCAAGAGAAGGCAGCATCTTTACAACACTTAAAGAAATAGGTTAGTTTGTAAAATAACCTTTTTTATTTGGTAGTTTTAATTTAAAATGATTTAGATTAATGAAAGAATTTCAGTGGGTCACACCTGTAATCCCAGATCTCTGGGAGGCCAAGGCAGCAGGATCTTTAGAAGCCAGGAGTTTGAGACAAGCCTGGGCAACATGCAAGATTTTTGTCTCTACAAAAAATTAAACAAAAAAATTATCCAGGCTGGTGTTGCATGCATATAGTCCTAGCTTCTCAAGAGGTTGAGACTGAAGGATCGCTTGAGCCCGGAAGTTTGAGTTTAGAGTGAACTATGATTGTGCCACTGCACTC
>NW_012147830.1:2888322-2889516 GCF_000956105.1 Propithecus coquereli | reverse complement strand
AGTATTTTTCTTTCTGTGTCTGGCTTATTTCATTAGCATAAGGTCCTATAGTTTCATCCCTGTTGTCACAAATGACAGTGTCTCTTTTATTAAGACTAAATATTTCATTTACATAAATGTATACACACAAATATTGTATATATGTGCGTGTGTATATGTCACAGTTTCTTTATCATCTGTCATAGGATACTTGGATTGTTTCCATATCTTGGTTATTGTGAGTAATGCTCCAATGAACGTGGGAGTGCAGGTATCTCAATAAGATGCTGATTTCATTTCCTTTGGGTGTGGACTTAACGGAGAAATTGCTGCATTGTATGGAAGTTTTATTTCAAATATTTTTGGTAATCTCAACACTATTTTCTATAATAGCTGTTCCACTTTATATTCCCACAAACCATGTACAATATTTCCCTTTTCCCTACACCCTTGCCAAAATGTATCTCTTAACTTTTTAAAAATAGCATCTCAACAGCCTTAAAGTGCTCTCAATGTGGTTTTGATTTGCATTTCTCCGATCATTAGCCAGGTTGACCACCTATCATATTTTTATTTGGCATTTTTATGTCTTTTTTAGAAAATTGTCTATCTTGCTTTTGTTGCCTGTGCTTTTGAGGTGCTAGTCAAGAAACCATTGCCCAGATCACTGTTGTGGAACTCCTCCCCAACCCCTGTAGAAGCTTAGGTAGAGAATTGCCATTTTATTTAGAGAATTACATATTCCAAATATTTAATACCCTATGCACAGGAATTTTTGCAGATTTGTATATCACAATTATATTTCTAGATTGCATATAAAAACTACTTCTTCCACAACCATAATGGCAAATAATTATATTTCTGTAATTCACTTACTTAGACAGAACAATTGTTTAAGTCATGGCCAAACTTGGCTCATCTCTGTCCCTATTCACATCTGGCCTCAGTGAAATGCTATGAAGCAAGTCTCAGAAATCACGTCATCCATAAAAACTGCAAGTATAAATTCGAAAAGGAAATGGCACTTACTGTTATTAATAGTACTATAATACCTTACCATGGTTTGTTATTTTAAACAATTATTGTATGCCAGAAAATGAAGATTAAGTCTCTAGACAATAAAATGTGTCATTTAAAATTATCAAACATCAAGAAAATTGTTGAAAAGGACTAAGAGCAAACATTTACTGTCAAGTAGCACAGACATTAATCTCT
>NW_012147830.1:2885731-2888272 GCF_000956105.1 Propithecus coquereli | reverse complement strand
CTTTTGTTTTATGATCTTAAAACATGAAGAATACTGATCAGCTATTTTTTATGCCCCTCAATTTGTGTTTGACATTTTCTCATGCTTAAACTGAACTTAAAGATTTGGGGGAAGAATATAATAAAGATGTCATTAGTTTTCATTGGTCTGAGAATTTTTTTATTTCTTTCACTATTGAAGGATATGCTTTGCTGGTATAGAATTACGGTTGGCAGTTCTTTTGTTTTAGTTTTTCCCTTCAATTTTTTTTAAAAATGTCATTCCACTGTTTTCTTACTTAGGTGTTTTCTGGTGAGAAATGTGCTAAATTTCTCATCATTGTTCCTCAGTATGATAATATTTTCACACTCTGACTACCTTCAATTTTTGTTTTGTTCTCTTGTTTTTGTTTTTTGTCTTGGTTTTTAGCAGTTTGAATAAATATGCTATGCTTGATGTGCTTGCTTTTGATGATTGCCTTGCTTGGTGTTTCTGGGTTATTTTTTCTGTTGTTTGTGTCTGTCATTAATTTGGGAAAGTTCTTGTCCATTACATCTTCAATTTTTATTTTGCACTGTAGTTCTGTCGTTCTCTCTTCCTCTTGGATTCCAGTAAGACACATTTTAGACCTTTTGATATTGTTTCAATGCTCTTAAAAGCTCTAACGTGTGGCTTTACAAGATCTCCAGCCCCTTCCCCAGGGGTAAAGATTATTTTTTCCTGTTCCCTTTTACCCACAATCAGTTTTTACTAGTCTGGTAAGTGGACAGTTCTGTTGTTCCTTCCCCTGAGGAATAAGGCTTTTCTTGCATATGGTAAAGAGGAAAGACAGGAATAGGTAAAATCTTAGCAATAGGGGCTGATCCTTCCCTTAGCCAGCAAGAGAGGAGGTTTTTGAGGTTCCTCTCCAACCTTCCCTGTAAACGCGTGGCAGTTTTCAGAGGGGGAAAGACTTTAGGAGCAGGCAAACTTTCTTATGCTGGAGGCCCCCAGAGCTTCACACTTTCATGCTAGCTACACTTGGCCTTTAGCAATTCATTAAAAATACCTAGTTGAATCTTCACACTAGCTTGAAGGCATGCAGCAGAGTCTGCCAGCCCCAGGTACACATAAATTAAGTCCTTCCATTGTCCCTATGGGGACCTGTCTTTCCCCAGATATCAGATTAAATATTTGCCTTGAATCATCTGTTCTCTGATTGTCTCAAGAAATGTCACTTATTTGCAATTTTTCACTTTCTTTCTCTTTTTGTAAAATTATTGTTATAAGGGAAGGAACAATACTTTCTCCAGTAACACACAGCCTTTTCCATGTGTTAGGTAGATAGCGAGGGATTCTGGGTCTCCTAGGGATGACAGTGGGTGCCTTTGTGGTTCACCCTCCCCAAATGGGCTTTCAGAAAGACTCATGGCACATCTGCATGTGCAGTAAGACTCAGGTCATATAACTCCCACCTGTCCAATCAAAGTGGTAATGTGGTGACGTCTGAGCCATGGGGAGGTTCCTGTCCAGACACTTTAAAACAAGACCCAGAGCATAACCAAGGTCTCTTTTTGCTATGACAAGGGGTCTGGTTCTTATCTATGATGTATCTCGCTCTGTAAACCATTATCTTGCTCTTGCTCTTTAGTCCTATCTTGCTCCACCTCAATAAATTTCACTATATGCACGCCTTACTTTGGTGCATCTGGCCATTCTTCAGCCATGAGCACACCAAGAACTGAGAACACAGAACGAAATTCCCAAACCCCACACATGAATTATTACAAGTAATTTTTGTTATTTCTTCAAAAAGCAAAGAATGACAATATAAGAGTGTATGATAGTTTAAAATCTGAAGCCTTGTTCCAATGGTTTAATTCTTCATTTTTCAGAGATTATTCAATAAATGTATACTGAGTGTTTATTATAGATGCTATGTGTAGTCTACTCAGATGGCAGTAAGCCTCCTTCAGAAAGTAGTTTGTAAGAAATATGGGTATATTTTCTGCCTTGTGATCAGAATAATTTTGGATATAATTATAATATGTGCTATATCTAAAAATCATTTCTACATATACATATGCAATTGATATTTGGATATGTTGCAACATATATTTAATAACTGAAGAGGTTACTTTACTCAGGACAAAAAATGAAAACAACAAAAAATTAAATCATTTTCAGTGCCGAAATCTACTCTATAACAACAGAATATCATTTTCTAAAAGTTACCAAATGGAAGAAGAGAGACATGCAGTGGAACACTATAATTAATGTGTGTCGCAGCTTTGTGTTAATGTCTCTTTCCTCCTCACTAGCAAATAGTGAGATATTTCAGCACATGGCTAAGAGGGAAGTCCCTGACCAGCTTCTAAAACTTATCTTTAGAATGCTGGTTATATGTTCTTTGATTCTTTTCTGCAATTTCATACTATTCTGCCCAGGGATAGCTTCTTTCCTCTCCTGGAATTTGACATTAGAGAATTCTCAGCTGCTCCTTTTGCTGTTATGCAGAGATCACAGTTGAATAACACATCTACAATATCTGTATTTCTAAAACAGTAGTATTTGTTTTGATGC
>NW_012147830.1:2872178-2881721 GCF_000956105.1 Propithecus coquereli | reverse complement strand
ATACTCTAATTTAAATACTATAAAGTTTAAATGCTTTTTTTGATGATGATACCACATAAGTAAATGATGGAAATAGAGCAAGTAGACATACATATTCATGTAGGTTTGGTGAATATACATGTAACATGAGTGCATCCTTGACACATCCATGCCATCTAGTTTTGTGTATGTTGGACAGAAATATTTGTTGAATCATGTAGAAATAATAATTCACCAGGTAACTTTTATTCTTTATTTAAAAGATGTTGATGGATCTTTGTTTTGATTTGATTTAGGTCTAGAAATAAATTAAGATCCTTTGGTCTTGCCTTACTCTGATAAAAGGAAACCAAAAATTTAACTAGATTCGCTTTTGATCATAGCTACTTTCTTCCCATGACACGGTAATCTCTGGCTCTTTCTAAGGATATTGTTGAATTAAATAGTGTCTTGATTATCCAGGAATCAGCCAATACAGGTTATTCTACAGTAACAATCGACACCCAAAATATCAGTGGCTTAAAGAAAAACATACACACCAAAATGCCTGCCCTCAAAGGTTTTCTATGGCCTTTTCTATCATTTCCCCAGATGCACCATTAGGAGAGAGAATACTCCCATGAAAGCCCCAAAATGTTCATTGTAAAAATGGAAATGTTTTACATATGTAACACAAATTTGTATTATACAGAAAAAAATTCGAAAATGCCTTTAATTATTCAAAGTACCCTGGCTTGATTGAAAGTATGTGCTGTTTTCTCCCATTTATTGGACTGATTGCCATGGCCTAACAAGAGATGAAGATGGTGCATCACTACGGAGACTCCTCTGCTGGAGTTTCCATCATTTTACCTTTCAGTGAAAAGTACAAAGCAACTGGAGAGAGTGGGGTTTATCTGTTACTACACCTGCTGCTAAGAAATGATAACAGCATAGGCTGGGCACCTGAGGTCCACATGTCTTAGATTTTATACTGTATTACTTACCTGAAATGTAAAGATCCAAGTCATGAATTATGTTTTGTTTCGTTTCCCCATGACCTTGTGCTACCTGAATTCATTTACTATCTTTGGTTTCTGTTGTCATTGTTGTTGTTGCTGCCACAAAATTGTCAAAATAAACTCAATACTGAGTAAAATATCACAAACTACCACATATCCATCAAGAGATACTTCAAAGAAAATTTTTCTAATTTTGAAAAAAAGATAGGGTAAATTTCACTATACAAGCTAATATTTTTTTATTTAGTAATCCTCATGAAGAAATAAACTGTAGAATTTAGCAATATTTAACATGGATATGAGGTCATCTTTCTTTTATAGAAAATCAGCCCTATTAGTCCAGGAATCAACTGATTCATGAAGAAGCCTAAACTCCATTGGCCAGCTGGGCCAAGCCAAGAGATACACTTCAAGCCTGGGTTCTCAGTGTTCATAACAAATGAGGTGGGTAATAACTATATAATAACTATTTTCTAGTTATTAGAAAATAACTGGAATAAGGAGGAGCAGGCAGGGCACAGAGTGAACTGACAGAGCCAATGGAACTGAAACACTCAGTAATTCCTGGGGGTTCCATTCCTGCTAGTTTTGATGAAAAGGCTTGACTCAAAGCAAAACATAATGCTAACTTGTTCCTTTGACAATTAAGATCTTGCGTGCTTTTTAATTTTGAAATTCATTAGCTCAATTTTTGTTTGTTAGTATGATGTCTGTGTGGGCTATTTTGGGTTTTGTCTTCATATCTTAACATAATTTTTTCCTATCTAATCTTGAAAGGTTTTAAGGTTTCTGCTATCTTTATTCTATTCTTGAGGAATAACTTTAATGCATAGAATCTTCAACTTAGACATAAACGGGTCATTCATAGACAACTTGCATTACACCACTCCAAAGGCTATAGAATCACAGAAGCTCAATGCAGAACAATTCACATAAAATTTTTACTCTTAATATAACCTTTATATTTATTTTTTCCATTAATGCTTTTCGTAAGCACCTTACTCCAGCACCTAGTAAAAAAATAAGCATAACTTAAACCATTATTCTTTAACATATTTTCAATATGAAAAGTTAGGAAAACAGTCAAGAGAAATAACAAATTAAAATTTAATATATTGCTTTAGAAAAAAGACACGTTCTAAGACACATAATTTGTTCACACTATATACAAAAATTAAATAAACAATTTATCTTGTGGAATAACTCAATAAGTAAACAGCACAGATCAGCATTCCCCAAGGCCTGTTTTGAGGAACACTATTCCAATTAGGTAATTTGTGAAAAGAAAAGGTTTTCTTCCCTTGCCAAACAATTTGGGGAGCCCTGTATATTGTACCTTTTGGCGGATTATTTTTTCCTAAAGTCACCTTAAATACTGCTTAGACAATTTTCAGTATAGAAACTTGTTAACTTTATCTTACACAGTATTTTCCGAAGTTATTTGTTCATCAAGCTGTTTTTACTTTCAAAACTTATTGACAACTCATGAAATATGACTACCTGTGTTAGCTCATTGGCTTTATCCACAGGACAACTAAACTTTTCATATCATTATGACAAGAGGTAGTTTTGCAACTTGGAGCAAGTCACCCACTTTCATTAGGCTCCTTCCCTCACTGAGAGATAAGGGTGCTATTTCCCTTGATGTTTACATTTCAAATATACGGCACTCACGTTCTTAAGAAAGACATTTCTAATTTATGGAGGTGATAAGTGGTCTATGTAGTTTTCAAAATGATATATGTGCATTTCAAAGGGAGGAGGAGCTATTTATAATTACAAGTTTTCTAAAGTAAATGTTCTGAGAAAAAGGAGGGAAGGGAAATCCTCCTTGATTTTCAACAGGGAAAATTAAGCCTTTTATTTTTAATTTGTATTTATCCTTGTAGTATCAATAAGTGGTGGCTATTTTAATTTTGATGCTGATTACAAATGAGATAATAATTGTCTACCTGGGCAATCTATGATACTCAGTTAAAAAAACCATTAAAAGTAATGAAAGAGCAGAGTATGTTACATAGTCAACCAACGAATATACAGTTTTCCTATATATCAACAATATCAAGTCAAAAATACAAATGGAGGGATAAAAGAATCCCATTCATAATCAACAATATAAAATTCTCAGGGATGAATGTAATAATTTTACTGAGTCATTATAAATAAAACTGTAATACGTTATTAAAGAATATGAATGAAGTGTTGAATAAGTAAAGAAATTGCATCGTCTGTGACAAAAATAATTGGTGTTGAATCATTGCCAATATTTTCCATGGCGTCACTGTCCCTCTCGGTTTGCTGAGTAATTTTCAGTTTTGGCACTGGAAGTTATCCAAAGCATGACTCAGTCCACACGCGAACTGAAATTTTGGGTTGCTTATTGAAGACCTTCTCCTCACCTCTATTTTATAAATATCTACCACTTGTACTCACTAATGAATTATTTCAAATTCAAGTGGCGCCCACCTAGAATTTGGTGTGAGGTCACGTCATAAGACAGGGATAGAGTTGCTTTTTTCCTTAAAGCTTTCTCCAGTTTTCCCCACAACATTTTTTGTTCACTATACTTTTTCTTAAACATGCTACATTTAATTTGAAGAAAATCATTATTTTACACGCAGATCAGTTTATGGATTCTCTGCTTCTTGTCATTGGTCTCTCTTTCTCTCTCTCAATTGCTTCTGAATGCTTTTTAATTCAACATGACCTACTAATAAAGTTTTGCCGTCGCACGGTGACGCACACCAGACCTGCAAGAAAAGCTACACCGCCCAGTGCTGAGTGCAGAACCTCCAGCTACATGGCGCCACCTTGCCCGTGTTTGCTCTTTCCCTTTTGCAGGAGTATAAAATTTTGTGACTTTCGTTTGCTTATTACATATTTTTAAAATCATACTTCTTTTGGAAATACATAGTAAAATCAGCCTGCCTTAATAGCTCCCGGTCAACAGAGAGTAATGTTTCACATTAACAGTGTTCATAGATAAAATTTATGTTCATATTTAATTATTTATTCATTCACTTACTGATTTGATCAAATATTTATTGAGCTCTTCAATTACTAGTTGCTTACAATTAGTAATGAGGAGATAGAGAAATATGGGAATAACTGTGACACAATGTAATATGTGTTATATATATGGTAGCATAGAAAAGTTGGAGATTCAAAAAAAATATTTTCTAAGGACCTGACACATGATTCATGTTGCACAGAGAGAGATTTTCCAAGTAGGAGAAATAGAAGAGGTACTTCATGTAATGAGAACATCACATGCATATAGCATAATATGCATGATATTGTGATTTATAATAAAAATGTGTATTTGATCTTCCTCTCCATTTCCTGGGACACCGTTCCTATAACCCTTGGGATCTCTTAAATGATAAGTGACTTTGTATATGCTAATGAGATGTCTGGGTGCTGGGGGTTCCTAGATAGCCTCTGGATGGGGAGCTGGTTGCCAGAAGAACCAATCATATGATTAAAGGGTTGAAACTTTCACCCACCCGGCCACCCCCAACCTCCAAATAGGAGAGAAAGGCTAAAGGTTGAGCTGGTCACCAATGCCTGATGATTTAATCAGTCATGACTATGTAATGAAGCCTCCATGAAAACCTAAAAGGACAGGGTTCAGAGGGCTTTCTCATTGCTCAACACGTGGAGGTGCTGGGAGGGTTTCATACCCACAGAGGGCGTGGAAGCTCTGCAGCCCTTGTCTCATACCCTGACTTATTCATTTCTTCCATCTGGCTGTTCAGTCACAAGTCATTTTCTGTAAAATATCCTTTGCAATATCCTTTATAATAAACCAGTAAACATAAGTAAGTGTTTCCCTGAGTTCTGTGAACCACTCTAGCAAGTTAATGAAATCTGAATTGTTGGAACTCCCAATCTGTAGCATGTTGGTCAGAAGTACAAGTCAAACACTGAAACGTTCAATCACCATCGAAATTGTGGGGAGTATCTTGTGGGACAGAGCCTATAACCTGTGGGATCTGACTTTTAACTCCAGGTAGATAGTGTCGTAATTGAATTAAATTGTAGCACACTCAACTGGCATCCACTGGAGAATTGCTGGTTGGTGGGGGGAAATCCCCGCACATTTTGGTTACCAAAGGTGAAGCGTTCTGTGTTGAGTAATGCTATATTCCACAGACAGCACATATACTATAGTCAAGGAAGACAGTTCTGTGGGTTTGTAGCTTAGTGGTGGAGAAAGGGCAGAGCAGAGGGGACAATGGGGACAAGGGACTGAAGTATTAGGAGTTGAGGATGGAATTATCAATAGAAGAAAGTTCTTGAAAAATCCTCTGATACTTTTTATTTAGTGGAATATGAGCTTTGACAAATGTTAACAGATTCATAAAGAAAATAAGTTAAAATAACTGTCTTTACTATAGGTGTCTTTCCTGATTACATATGATGAAGTGTGTGGTTCAGATATAGATATACAAAACAATATTTCCGATTTTCATTTCTCCGTAGAACTCCCCTCCCCACATGAAAATTCTCATTTAGCTGATGCTTTGCAAAATACACCTTGTGAAATAGTTTTGCAAGTGATAGAAAATCATGGATAATATTTGATGACAATTATGTCTTATAGCAAGAAGAGCATTCTATCAGAGGATAAGGGAGGTAGAGACAACTGTTACAAGAAGAGTGTGAAAGGTTTCAAGGAGATAAGTAGTACCTTAAGGAGACAAGGGAGTGTATTTTGGCTTGGGACTAATATGGTTCATCACATAAATGTTAAAAGGATGATTTGAAAAACAGTAAAAAATAGAAATTCTCTAAATATATATTATATACATATTGTTTTCTCTCTTAAAAACTATTTTCTCAAACTCTTCAGTTAAGGTCATCTAGGGAGCTCTTCTGACCTTGACTGAGTTTCCTCACCTTCCTGGCTATTAGCTATTAGCTAATCTAAACTGGACTCCTTGTGGTGACAGCAGTGATTCAGGTCTATTTGATAAATCTCTCATTTTCCAACTGGCTAGCCTGGATCTGTTCTCATGACAATAGAAGAATCAATAGAAGAGCAAATGTCCCACTATGCAAGTCCATTTCACACCTTTGTTACGGCATATCTACTCGCATTCCATCAGTCAAAGTGACCACAGAGTTCCAAGTCAAAGTGGAGTGCTTATTGCCCTACCCAAGATGAGAGGGCTTTGCAAAATTACATAGCAAAAGTTGTGATTGAAGAATGGGGTCCATCAATTTCAATTTGTAGCAGCCTGCTACCTATCAAGTACCGTTTTTAGGATCTGAAATGTTACCTGACTTGTGAGCTCACAAGCAAGCCTATAAGCCTGCGACAGTGTCACGGATGCTGCCAGAAGACATGAGATGCCTGGGGCAGAGACAAATAACAGTTATTACTCACAGCAATACCAGAGGCCAGAATATCAGTACATTTGTGTCAGTTGCCTGTGTCCTCATTCCCACAAGGAGATGTGAAGAAGGACAGATGGCATCTGCACACGCCACGGGTTGCATTACATGAAAGAAACCCTGAGCTTCGGGAACCAGAATCATTTACAATGTGCAGTAAGCATGTCTGTCCTTAGCTCCAGAGGGAAACACTAACTCTATCATACGGAATTGTTCACAAGATGTGCAGAAACACAAGAGACTCATCGAGAATTGTTTTCTAACAGTACCCAAATGCGATACTTGGATATTTTTCTCACTGTTCTGCTGGCTTAGATCAATTATTTCCGGATTATTGCTTTTTCTCTTTCTTAGTTTCTCTCTCATTTTGATAAAATATTTCTTCCTATCAGTTATTAGAACATAAAAATAAAACATTTTTTAGAACTTGGATGTTTCCAAATGTCTTTTATTTTTATCATGTTAAATAGAGATAATATGTATAGAATTCTCGGTTATCATTTTCCCTCAGAATTATGTGAAATTTGAATAGACTAATTCTTCATATTCTGTTAATATGTGACAGGATTTTTCTGGACGGTTTTAGAATACCTTTTTCCCAGTGTTTTACAAAAATAAGTCTTGTATAAATCTGTTTTATTTCATGTGTGTCGTGAGTTGTTTCAATCTAGTGATTCCTCTGTATTTTTCTTCGACATTTCATTTCATTATTCCTTTAGAAATTTTGCACCTTCCATTTTATTTTCCATTTCTTTCTGAGTTTGAATCTTGCCCAGACTCCTAAGATGAATTGTGATTTTACCTCTTAATAAATGAACAGGGAAAGTTAAATAACTTTCTATGTCTCATTTTTCTCATTTGTAAAATTGAGATAATATAGTGTATAGCTCATAAGGTTGTTTGGAAGATTAAATGTATCATGGTATTCATTAAGGCACATAAAGCAATACATAAAAAATATCAGCTATATTTAAGCATTTAATTTTATATTACCTAGATTTTTTTCATATATGTGTTTTTTCTTATCTGTAATTATTCATTTTTTTAGAATTACAGTTTAGTTTCATGAATGCAATAGCTTATCTCCTTAAGTATATTATTTACAATAACTTTGGAAGTTTCCTTCCAGATTGTGCACTGTTTCTGTTTCTTATGAGTTTTTGTTCTTGTTGTTGTCTGATCTTTTGTCCCTTTTTTTTATTTTGCAGTTTTTTTTCTCATTTATTCAGTGCTCACTGGATATCCATTTCTATTTAATAGAAAGAGTTCTGTGTGTGTAGATATAGCTTGTGGACTTTGGCTTTGTTATAAGGCAGCGAACTGGAGTATTTTTGCAGAGTCATTTATTAATAGCCTTTCAGAGAAGCATCTCCAGTCTTCTGCCTGAGAGGCTCTGACAGCTGCAGATTGATTGCCAGCATGATAGGAGCAAACGGGGGAACAGAACTTGAGACTTCCACACTCCTGTGTATGAAAGTTCAACTAATCCTTCTGTTTGCGTCTGTTCCTGCTGCTATAACAAAACACCTTAGACTGGGCAAGTTATTAACATTATAAATTTATTGTTCATAGTTAGAGATCCTAGGACGTCCGAAGTCACAGCACTGGCAGGTATGATGTCTGGTTGGGACCCAGTCTCTGCTTCCAAGATGTTGGCTTGCACACCTCTTCCTCCAGAAGGGACAAACTCTGTGTCCTCACATGGAAGAGCAAAACAGAAAAGGGTGCTCCCTTTAACCTCTTTCATAAGAAAACTAATTCCATTCATGAAGATGGAGCCCTCACGACTTTAACCACTTCCTAAATGCCCCCACCTATTAACATTATCACATTGAGTATTCCAACATGGATTTTCGAGGGACACCAACAGTCAAACCATGGCACCCTCTATGCAAAGCCCTGAACCCCAATCCTTCCTTCTAGCATGGCTGATAAGTATTCCAAATCCTCTCTTTTTATGTTACTCCTGAGAATACATCTTTTCATTTTTTATGGCTGGGTGGTAAGTCAGGGAGTTAGCAAGAGTTTCAGGACCTCGTAAAGAGGGTGGTAGAGGGAACTGAAAAGAGAAGCCCTTTGTTAAAACTTTTTGGTTTTTTGACTGTCATTATTTTTCAGTGTAGTATTTTATCAATTAAAAAAATAACAAACTAGCAACGATAAACGCTGATGGAAAATTTTAAACTATTGCAAGACAGAGTACAGAAAATATTAGCACATCAGACTAAAAGAAGTAATTGAATATTAAGATTGACATAATCTATTTTAATAATCAAATCTTAAATAACAAACTATTAATTTATCTTATTTATTTCTGTTATCTCATATTCTCTATCCCAAATACTTCATTATAACAGAAGGACATGTCTGGAACCACTTTAGTCATCCCAGGGCTATCAATGATATCACAAAGAAATGGCGAGCATTCTTTTATTCTTTTGTAATCTGAATATTATTTTCTTTCATCCCCACAAAATTTCACATGATGCTTTTATCCTTTTTTCCTGTTTTGTTCTGCTTTTAACAAAATAACTTTGGAAACATAAAAGCTTTGTCTTTTTCTTGAAAATCTGGTCTAAGGAAAGATCCAATAGAACATTCATTTTTTTGAAATGATTCCATAATGGTTTGAAGTTTCTTTCTTAACTATTCATTTTGGAACTTCAGCTGTATGAGAGCACACTCATGATACTAGTTTTGATGTTTTCCCACAAATGAAAAAAACATCCTTACACTCAATTCTTATTAAAGCCCATAATATTATAACATAACACTTTTACTAAAAATAGCTATTCATAAAACCCTCATATATTCAAAATCACATGTGTTAGCACCACACATAACTGAACTCTGGCAATGGTATCCACTGGGCTAGAGCATGAATCATTTGTCATGTAAGTAACCACGTTGCTAATAGAATTGACTAATATCAGAAAAGCTGTGAGTTATTTCGACCTGCTCTTATATTGTCTCCCTCAGCAGTTAATGTTCAGCATTGTCTCCTCACCCATAGTCATTCACTCAACTTACACAATGTTTTGATGAAAGATTGGAGTAGTATGAAAGATAAAGAGAAGATAAAAAGGTGAAGTTGATTGATATTAATCTATGCTTTTTCTGTTCCTCTGAAAATTGGAAAAAATATATGAATGAAAATATATGA
>NW_012147830.1:2868395-2870518 GCF_000956105.1 Propithecus coquereli | reverse complement strand
TCCAGACAATTGAAGATTTTTTGAGAGAAGGGAAGAAGAGCTTCTAACATTATAGAGTTACCAGGGCACAGGGGTGGTGCTAACTCCTTGGAAGGATGTTATGGTGAGTTGAATAGTATCTTCCCAAAGTCCACATCTACACAGAACCTCAGAAGGTGATCTCATTTTGAAATAAGATGTTTGTATATTTAATTAGTTAATATGAAGGCATGCTGGATTGGGTGGTGCCCTATAGTCATTGGCTCATGTCCTTATAAGAAAGGAAGACACGCAAACTCCCCTGGGGAGAAGATCATGTGATGATGAAAACAGAGTAGAGAAGCAACTACAAGCCAAGGAACGCCAAGGTTTCGAGCAATATCAGAAGCAAAGAAAGAGGCGTGGGACAGGTTCTCCCTCAGAACCTCCGGAAGGATCCAACCTTGTCGAAACCTCGATTTCAAATTCCGGCCTCCTGAACTGTGAGGGAATAAATTTGTGTTCTTTTAAGGAGCTGAGTTTGTGGCATTTTCTACAGTAGCCCTAGGAAACTAATACAGAACTATAGAGAGGATGTTAATAAAGTAGTAAAGCAATAGAAATATTTTAATACAAACCATTTTTTGGCATACAAAGGAATTGTTACATTTTATGTATAAACATACACTCTTAAATATCCTAAATAATTATGTCTAATATTCTCTTATCAAAGAAGAGTAATGTCTATGCACATACACATATACATACACATGTACATACACATATACATAGACTGGTAGTATCTTTTCCTAAATGAATACTTATTTCTAATTTACTTGAGCACATGAGCCCCTCCCCCCCAAAAAAAGTCAAATGCTCATCAGGTTTCTTACATTACCTCATTAGGAAAAGAAACGGTATGTGGACATTCGGAATCTTGATTTTTGGTGCCAGAACAGTTCCTTAGTGATGTCTTAGAAGCTAGGACTTTAAATATTTTGTGTGCACTTCTAAACCTGTAAAACTAAAGTTTTGGATAAAGTGAGCTCAAACATAATGTGTAATCACTATCTATACAATTTCTCTAAGCAGATAGTAAAGGTTTTATTTCTGTGAGAACTCTATATGCTGCTTTATTATGTGATAATATTTTTTAAATTACAAGTATGCATTTCATTCAATTTTTTAGGAATGAATACCATAGCATTGCTCTATTGAATATACATCTTAATTAATTTGATAAATGTTTACTGATTGTTTCATATATGTTAGGCTCACTGTCCCTGTTTGCACAATTATTTTTAATATAATAGTGACTTGGTACAGTGATTTCATGTTCATAATGTATTAAACATTAATGTTAATTCTGTATTAAATAGTGCAGAATGTTTATGTAAGACACTATAACAAAACATTTTAAATTATAAATTACATGATCACATAATATTGTGATTATGTAGTATGTGATTATTTGACAATGCCAAGTAGTTTCTTCAGCTCTGTACTTCAGAAACACTTCTGTTCTTCATATTTCAGTTACTAAATCTCTGAAGATTTTGCAGGCATGCTGATATTTTACTAAGGGAATTTATTAAAGTAGTTGTTCAATGCAATGCTAAACACTTTCTAATCCATAGCTTGTTTACAGTCTAAGTCCTTTACTTCAGGAAGGGACAGGAAAGCAAAAAAATTGTTCCTTTTACTGGGTCCATGCCCTGTGCAAGAAAACTTCCCATGAGTCATCTCTAGTGTCCTTACAAAGCCTATGAAACGGTAATTAGCACGTTCTTCTGTTCAGATGATAGACTGAGGCTGGCTTAGATTAAACCTTTTCTCAAGATCAGAGCACCATGATTTTGAGTATAGCAAGTTATCTGTTAACTTGAAAAACCCAACAAGTCCACCTTGGCATTGCGCATTTCCTTTAAAAGAAGGAAGCTATGTGAAAAATTTCAAAGTATTAAAGTACTAAACTAATATTTTGTGGCTCAGTGAGTCAGATTTGAGACTTTTTATGAAGCGCTGCAATGCTTAATTACTTAAACCTGTGTGAATGGTAAAACTTGTATTAGAAATTATTTTCCAGTTTCAGTGACATCTGGCTTCTCACATTTTGCAGTTTAGCTCAGGGGCTGCACTACAGATGGAGGTGAAGAGGACTCTGC
>NW_012147830.1:2854639-2855810 GCF_000956105.1 Propithecus coquereli | reverse complement strand
CTACAATATCATATTAATTGTGGTACAGATATAAATTTGCCAAGATATCCCAAAATATTGTCATGGCTTGGTGATAGACTATCAGTCTTAAAAAAAGAAAAAAAAAATCCAAGTTTTAAAATACTGATCAGTATGATACTATCTTAGATTTTCAATTTCTGTAACTATTCCCAGAGTTCCAAAAAAATTTTGCCAAAATATACTACTTGCCATTTTTTTTTTAACATTCCACATGCTTTCTGCTTTCGTGCCTTTGTTCATGCTGTTCTCCAGGGGTTCATCCCCAACACAACCTGTTGACGGAACAGAGCTGAGTTTATTGCTTCCCACAACAAAAGAGCATCTCCGAGTGGAGATCGTGGGGTCAGAATTTATTGAGATTTTGGTATTTGTTTTAGGGTGTATTTTTCAACGTAGGAACATGATTACGATTGAATGAGAACCAGAATAAATCAGGAGAGGTTTGTGGAAATGTTAAGGCTGGAATTTTGAGGTGAGATTTTCATGCACAAACCATCAGTTTTTTGTTGAACAGTTTTCAGTTCTTTCAGGAAGTTGCAATAGTAAACTATCAAACCAGTTGCCAGGGAAGGACAGTCCTGGAAGAGCAAATAAATGACAATGGAGACAGAAAAAATAGCAAAGTTGAAGCAGACTGTAGGAATGATTTACGTTGTCAATGTCCAGGTCAAGTATAAGGTCCAAAATACCTCAGGGAAATTTATTAAGATATAAAAGACGAAATTCTACCTTCAAATGTTTATCAAGTCTTAAGTCATTGGCAGCTTTTTACATGTGGCCAAGTAAGTTTAAAATTAACATAGGATAATATAGAGGTAAGGAATGTTGTTTCTTTAATTCATTTTCTAGCCAATCAGAGAAATAATGGTCACATCTACTGTTTGTTAAATGTTAGCAAGTTTCTCTACATGATTTTTTCATTGTAAAGCAATAATACCTTCCAGGTGGAATTCTTAGTACCAATTTAATACAATAAAGTAGTGCTTATGCAGAGAAGAGAAAGGTTTTTGGGAATGTGTTCCTTGAACATCAATTAATTAAATAACTCGTATTTACAGTTGCAACTAATCATTGCAGCATTGCATTTTTATTTTTTTAATCCTAAATTAAGACTTGACAGTCCAAAGGTCCAAAGTAAGGTTTTATCTAT
>NW_012147830.1:2851899-2853629 GCF_000956105.1 Propithecus coquereli | reverse complement strand
TAAGTCTTTGTGTTACATATTATAATAAATGGACCCTGGGGCAGCCTGGTCAGTACATGGAGGAGTCACTTAACTACATAATATGTACACACAATGGCACATAAGATGGAGATGACAATAACAGCTAAAATGCAGTGGTAAAAAAAAGAGCAGTACTGTCTTCCGAAGAGGATTTGGTACCTTAAGGTAATTATGTAACAAAATGTGACTATTACATAAACCTAACAACCAAACCACAAAACAGCAAAGGCTTATTTCTACCGTACGGTATTTTAGGTCACTTATGAATAGGGAAAAAATCCAAGATACTTTGGCCTGTAAGGGAAGTACAGAGAAAAATAACTTATTTTCATTAACAAATAGCATTTAGTAGCTTATAGTTTGTATGAATGTAAAAGTTAACCAGAGTAACTTTTTTTCTCCTGTAAAACTTAACTTTCTTTGTAGATATCTCAAATTGGCTTCCATTACCATACGAGTAGTTGGAATACCATGCATTTTCTTTTTCTTTCTTCTTTTCTTTTTGTTCTTTCTTTCTTTCTTTCTCTTTTTTTCTTTTTTCCTAATGAACATGTGGTAGAAGTTATAAACTGATGAATAAAGCATATAGGTTTTGATAAACAAGACATCTCACTAAAAGAGAAGGATGAGTAGAGGAAATAAGTTGGCAGAATTTTTAAGCCAATAAAATCGCTCCTTATAGGAAAGGAAGAGAGTGTGATTTCAGTGCCTCGGCATTGCTTTGTGCTCTCTGTGTGATGATGCTGTATTGTTTTATCATCCCATGCCGCATTAGATCAATTTGTAATGTGTTTATGTTCATTGGAATAAAAAAATTTTTACCCACATTCTGAACTAGTATTATGCTATATGCATGAGTATAGTTAAACTTTGATATTTTTATGTATCACAGATACCAGAAAGAGAAAGAGAAAGAATTAGACAGCAAAAAATGTAAGAAAGTATGTTGGTTGTCTAAAATTAGGTAATTCCCTCGATTTTTCTCTTCCTTTGACCACTATGTATATGTAGGACCCAAGGCCTTTGGCTCCCTAAAGTTTCATTGAAAAATCACCAACATGAAGCAAATTGATTAATAGGAGAAAGAGCATATAAATTTATTTAATGTGCATACATGGGAGCCTTTAGAATGAGGACACAAAGATGCAGGGGAAGTTGTCCATTTTTATGCTTAAGTTCAATAAAGTATAGACAGCTGTATACAAATAAGATTGAACAAAAAGGATGTGAAACAGTGGGGAAACCCAGTAAGACCTGTCTACCTAGATTCCTCTTGGCCTCTCCAGTGAGCAGAGCATCCATTCTTTCCTTCTGGGTGTGGGGCAGGGCCCTCTCTGGATTGGGCGTCTTATGACCTACAGTGAAACAAGGTAGGTCAGATAATTTCATTATGGTTCAGTTTTTATAGAGAATAATTTCAGGTTTTATGGCTGGCTTTTGGAAAAATGAGTTCTGGCTTCTACGGCCCACCTTGGCAAAGAGGGATTCTAGTTTCTATGACTAGAATGGGACTGAGAGACAGGAGGACAGGAAATCAGAGAAAAATTTTTACTTCTGAGTCCTTCGTTTTTAGGTTTTTTTTTTTTCTGGGCCCCAACATGTATGAGCAACTTTTGGCTGAAGAAAAGTTCAGAAAGAGCTATTTTCAAAATGCAGTATGACTGCTTATGTAAAGAATGTAACTTACAAAAATACCCATAAGAAATGTA
>NW_012147830.1:2838210-2839584 GCF_000956105.1 Propithecus coquereli | reverse complement strand
TTTGTTCATCTTTTATATTTATATTTTATTTTTACCATAAATAGAAGGTTCCATACCAGATGCAATTTTGTTAAGGACCTCATTGGCAAGAACCAATAGCTATACCAATTGTCACTTTGCATCTCTTCAGAGTGAAGCAACCACATGACATAGGCGTAACTTCTTATTCTACAGATGTTCTCAGTTACGTTTTATGATGCATGGAGTATTTATTGCCATCCCCAATTTTACTTGTATTAATGTTGTCTGCTTCCTTTCATTTCCACAGAAAATTAAAGTATATTTAAATTTTGGTATATGAATCACTGTATGATTCTTTCTATGTGTCCCAATGGGATTGTATATGTGTTCACAAATCAAAACCCACAGATATACACAACAAAAAACAGCCATCTGTACACAGAACAGTCAAACAGTCAAACATTTTTATTAAAACAAGGTCTTGGCATGGTGTTTGTTGAAAACTTTGTTTGATATATTTTGCAAAAATCCATGATTTCTATCAGTGATTAATAGTGCATGTTCAGTCTCAGATGAAATCATGATTGATGTTTAATGTCAAAAATAGTTGGGTACAGACCTCTCTGCATGTCACTGGCTGTGACTGTGATGTGAAACGATAGTGTTCTAACAGGGAGAAAAACATGTCTCTTTGATTAAAGCCCCCTCTGTTTATACGCAGGGCACCAAGTACTGGTAAGGGGGGACGAGCTGTCACCATCGAACAGGTTCTGATAATAAACTTTCGGGCACAAAAGGTGAAAGCGTTCCGTAACCTTAATTCGTGTCATTGTTTTATGAGCTTGTGTTCACACCATTCATGGAAAATAAGGGTGCTAATATTATACAAACTACATAAATTAAACTACTGAAATAGGCGCTTGCCTTCTTGACAGTGCTGAAATGATATTAGATAAAGGTGTGATGCTTTGGAACTCACTCAAGTGACCTTTCCATGTGTGTAAATTCCAGGCTCGCCTATTGTAATTATATTTGATGGGTGAACAGGTAATACGCATGCAGGAATTGAATGCAAATAAAATCAATGTAGATTTTATACAACGAAAATTCTGGTATCCACAGCATATAATTTGTGGAAAAAAACAGTTGTGTTTCCTGAATAAGACCATATAAAGAGGAGTAAATTACTAGGAGAACAGAACAAGAAAAGACACAATTGGAGAATTATGCCTGTCAATTTGTTGGAAGATGAAATTATAATAGGTACCACACACATATCAAACAACAAATATCACTGTTGGCATGATGGCAATTGCAATATCTTATATCACCATGACACATTACAATTGAAGTATTAACTTTTTTTCTTTCTTTAAAAAATTTTTTTTTTGCAGCTAAGTTATATTTTTCTCT
>NW_012147830.1:2834687-2838160 GCF_000956105.1 Propithecus coquereli | reverse complement strand
TTCTTTCCTCAAAGTCCACCAATTCGAATGTAAATCTCATTCAGAAACACCCTCACAGAAATATTCAGAATAAGGTTTGAACAAGTGTCTGGGTACTGTGGCCCAACCCAGTGGACCCATAAAATTAACCCATCCCTTGTCAACTTGGCACCCCTACCCATCTTTTTAAATCATATTACACTACAAATAAAGACAATAAAAAGGTTGTACTTCCACTTAACATGATACAACTATCCTGCATGCAACCCAAAATGTACTAATCCTTTCCCCAGATATCCCCTTTATATTAAGAATATAAAGTCCTCGAATGATGTTTGCTCCTTGATATCTTGTATCTTAAATAGCTATGATGTAAAGTCAATACATCTGTGTTAACATGATAAAATCCTAAGAGAGAATTGAACAAAGATATTTGATTGACACACAGTTATTAATAGACGGATGACAGATACACACTTGTTCATAAGAAAATAAGCAAGATATACTCATGGCAATTACCTCTCTCATTTCTACAACTGGTCACCTCGTCAGGGTTGGTAAATAACTACTTTCTTCTACTCCCCGCTCGGAATTCCCGTTGCCCTTTTCAAGCATCCCTGCTGGCTGTGGTTCTTTACCCGGCAAGGGAACCCAAACTTTCATTACTGGCATAGGCGCCATTAGTAGTCCTTCCTGTATTGGGTTGTGTTAGTTTCCCACTGACTTTAATCCCAGGATATGGCAATGCTAACAGATGCCCGAGGGATCCCTGTATTCCAGACACACTCTCCCTCACCTCCCTTGTGGAGCAGCTGCCCAGTTTCCGCCTTGGTAGTCAGGATCATTCACTCCAGCCAGCACAGTATGTTCCTTTTCTACCTGTTGATTTAGAGGCATGAGGAGCTCAAGGTCACTGGGTGGCAGTCTTAACTTCTGGTTCAATGCAAACAGTGTTAACATTTCCTGAGGGAAGAAGCATTTCTTTCTTTGCAACTAAAACATCTAGGCTGGGAGAACATAAGGCCACAGGGACAGGAATCCCAACCTGACCGTCCTATTTAATATTGCTCACACATATCCCAGCAATTCCAATTCCTCTTTCACATTGTGATTTGTCTTTTATCTCTGTTATAGAATCTCATAGTCTAATCTAATCTCTAGGTTACTTACTTATCATATTTCCTGTTTAAATTCTTAAAGGGCAGGCATCATTTTTCATCTTTGTTTCCGGTGTTCAGTATAGTTCCTGTACATAGCATACAAGAAACCTATTGTTTGAATGAATAAATTAAGTCAACAATCAAATACATTTATAAGGCTCTATTTTTACCATTCTAATTCAACCCCCCATCATCTCTGACCTGGATTACTGCAATCCACTGCTACCCAGACCCTCTATGAACAATTTAGGCCACTTAACTGAATTCCCCACATACACCCTTCTCCCCCATAGGCACTGCATACTCCAATGCATTCTTTCTACACTTGATTAGAAGCTCTATAAGGCCAGAGATTTGGGACATATTTTATCACTGATATATTCCCCCCATCTGGAACTATGCTTCATGTATATGAAACACTCAAAGATATTCTTCTTCCTCCAAGAAATTTTCAATTTTTCTGCCTCTGTCTTCAAAAAAATAATTCAGAATTGGAGCCATGCTTTTCATCTTCTGCCTAAAGGAGCAAGGCTGTATATTTACATGGAACACAATATATCATTCAGAATATGTGGTTAGTTAGTGAAGGGCTTTTAAAAAAAGAATTAGAGGCTGGCAAAACCATTGAGAATGTTGCGGGGACAGAAGTCAGAGAAGCTGTCACCGAGGATATCAGCCTGAAGCTCCAAATCTGGAAGTTCTAAAATTCTCACCCTACAATACCTAAAAATCCAAAATCATCTCATCCAAAGCTCTTGTCCATCTCACTAACTTCTGGAACACTCTATCTTCTATTTTAATCTGCATCATTAACATGGATTATGCTCAAGAACAATTTTCCAGCAGCTATTTGGACCTCACATCTGCCCAGGTACACTTACAACCGCATCTGGAGAACAATGACCCCTTTTTTTCTCTCTTGCCCCTAAATCTTGTGACACTGCCTATTGTTAGCAGATAGCAACCTGTTATATATAGGAGGAAGGGGGATTTGGCTTCTCCCCTGCAATGCAGGTGAAATCTCAGAAGTGAGTGGCAGTGATAATGAGTTGAAAACAAATAGCCAAGCACACACACTTATCTGGAAAGTTAGGAGTCTTGGGAAAAAATACTGTTTTTCTCCACTCATTTATTTTCCTTCATAGAATATTGTTGCTGTTATTCTTTGTTTAGTTTTGTTTTATTATTGTCTTTCTACCTTATCCTGTGCATAAATCTTGGATGAATCTAACTTAGATTTATCACCCACAAGGCATCTAACTCAATTATCTGGTCCCAGCTGTTGTATTAGGTGTACAGTACTTCTGTAACAAAACACATCTTCAAGGAAAGTGTTTGATTTATCTGAAACACTAACTAGGCTGTGTATTGTAACTTGCTTTAATGCTTATGTTTCTCTTTAAAATCTCCCATCATAGCAGAAGAAAAATGATCAGGCTTTCCTATGACACTACACATATTACCTTGCAGAAAGCATAGATATTCTTGCTAACGTGATAACAAATATGCTAAAGTTATTAGAAAAAAAGTTAACTCTGAACAAAATAACAGCGACAAAAAAAAGCCTAGTACTGACTCCTATTTAAAATAAATAATGTGGGTGAAACCAGTATCTGTTGAACTACTTTTTTACTTTTTCCCTTTTGAATTCAATATTTACTTCATTTTATCTTTATTTAAATTTTCCCTGCTACCATCACTATATTAATTACTTAATAGCTAGATGTTGAGAGGCCTGGAGAGAAATGGAAAAGTTATCATATACGAGTTAAAAAACAGTTAAGACTCTCTGTAAATGGATTGGTGTCCCCAGAAATTCATAGCCATATTTTACAGTTGCCAAGAACTATTGTCACAAGATCAAAATCATGGTGACCCTCAATGTTCACAGGAATCCAAACAGTTATAAAATGCATTATACATTTCACTAAAGTTGAACATTTATCATATGTGCCCTTGCGGTGTCTTTAAGTTGTCTGCATTAAAAATTAAAGTGCTCTGATTAGAAACTTCTTTACTGGTGTTCACCAATCAAGCATATATTTCTAGATTGAGATAGAATGATCACTGGGTTTTTGTCCTTGCCCCAGTCTAAGGCAATGCCTCTGTATGCCATTGGCAATGACGACTCAATAGATTTTTGTTGCCCGGTTGCCAGCAAAGATGATTCTATCCTGTGAAAAATACTATAGGCTACTTCTCAAATGCTTTTAGGCCTTTTGTAGATGACATGCAAGGAATGAGCAATGTGAAGTGACATATGGAGAGAGACAAATGAATTTCCTCTCTCCTAATCTTTATATACATTAATATACACAACTCAACATTCCATTT
>NW_012147830.1:2833617-2834417 GCF_000956105.1 Propithecus coquereli | reverse complement strand
CTTGATAAAATATTAGCACACGAGCATTCTGTTCTAATTTTTGTTATTTAGTTTTAGTTAATCGGTGGTGATTTAAAACATACTCTTTGTTCCAAATCAACTTTTATATTCTATTTTATATACATATTAAAATTGCTTGCTCAAATCAATTATCTAGAAAAAGAATGTCTGGGACAAAGTAAACACATTTCTTTACTAAGGATTTTGTGGATTCATAGCAAGATCACCCACCTAAATTCTATTGATTTTGTCCTCAAAGTATGTGTGGAATCCTACCATTTTTCACTATTTTTCACTATTTGAGCAGATTTCCACTTTGACATCAACATACTCTGCTTCCCTTTTATTACCTTCTTGAGTTATCCACACTCCTAACAAAATCCAGGAATCTTGAAAAGCTTTTTCTTGAATCCACTCCATATAACAACTACTGCTGCTTCTCTTTAATCGAGAAACAGATCCAACAGATGTGTGTGTGTATGAAAATATGTATTTTAAGAAATTGGTTCACATGATTGTGGAAGCCCGGAAAGTCCAAAATCTGATGGGGGAGGTCAGTAGGCTGGAGACTGAGGGAAGAGTTACAATTTGTGTCCACAGTCAGTTTGCTAGAGAATTTCCTCTTGCTTACAGAAAATCAGCCTTTTGTTCTAGTCAGATCTTCAACTGATTGAGTGAGGTCCGTTCACATTATGGAGTGCAATCTTCTTTCCTCAAAGTCCACCAATTCGAATGTAAATCTCATTCAGAAACACCCTCACAGAAATATTCAGAATAAGGTTTGAACAAGTGTCTGGGTA
>NW_012147830.1:2817743-2820557 GCF_000956105.1 Propithecus coquereli | reverse complement strand
TGAGAGTGGAGCTTTAGGAAAATTGTGGAAAAAACTTAGAATGTTGAAATGTGGTGGTTGCTACTTGCAGCATTCAATACGTTCTTGAGAACAAGTGATCAGCTTCAGTGCAATATAGCTTAAATAAAAGCAGTGGGGAAGGAGCATATGGGCTTGCTTAAAAAAATAGAAAGGCCATATCTTTCTGTTTCCTGTGATCCACAGTGCTGGAGCATAGGATCACTGTTCACACCAGACACCTTGAAGGCAGGTTGTTGACATAAGATCCTTTCTTCCATGGAAAAGATAGACAGCAATTTGTCTTCAATAGAATCGACAGGTACTCTAGATATGTGTTTGCCTTCCTCGCCTGTGGTGGCTCCAAAGGCCCCACCTTCAGCTTTCAACATAGTATCCCAAATAATATTGCCTCATACCTAGGCACTAAAGATATAGAAAGAAGACAGGAATAGCCCCATTCATTAATATTTTTAGTGACCTAACTTTGACATTGCACTTCCTATCCTCACAAATGTAGGCTATGCTGGCTAAGCAGCCTTGGTTTTCAGATGGGTAAAGGTGATGCTCATACTGGGTGACAGAGTTAATATTTCACTGAATCACACAGTATCACATGGATATGTTGGGTCCTCTCATGCCATTGGGCTTGCAGGCAATGAAAGGAGTTACTCTAATTGTTGAAGGTATTCAACCCTAATTATCAAAAGAAGCTAAGGTTGCTATAACACAGTGTGGGAGAGCAGGGGTATGTGTAGAGCCATAGTGAATCACAGGGTATGTCTCAGTGCTTATGTGGTCAGTGATGTATTTGTGGCAAGCACAGCCTGAAGAAGGCAAGTCAACTAAAAGCTAAAAACCACTGGGGTGTCAAGGGCTGTGTTATTGCACCATGGTGCAATGCTGAATTGCCCACTGAGGTCAATATGTGTGTGCAAGTATATACGGTCTGCTTTTTAGTATGCATATATGTATCTTCTGCATTATATTATGTGTTCTTAGATGTCATAGTGTTTCAGTACAGCCTTATCATCAACCATTTTTCCCTCTGTCTTTCATTACTGGATACTGCCTTTAAGAGATATTGCTTTCCAAAGTGCTTCCTGTGCCTTCCCAGAAGTGAAAATTTTGCAATATTGCCATTGCATATGCCTGAACATTTCAGGATACTTCCTTTTTCATTTGCTTGCTCTGACCAACCAATTCTCCATTGAATTCTAAATAGGTCTATATTTAGATACACTTTCTGCCTGATGTTATCTGGTTATTCTACTACGGGGATCCTCTTGACCTCTTCACTCTGCATTCCACCCAAATCCCATCAGTGGAGTGTGGTCCAAGGCCAGTTCTCTTTATCTTCTCACTTGCTTCTCTACATTTTAGTTGTGCCCCACACGTCGAAGTTAGGATTTCCATGTGTTCTCATTATCTTTATATATGGCTGTAGATAAGGAATGGGCTGATTTTTATACAGGCGGCTGATATTAAAACATAGAAAAGTGGAGGCTTTCGATATGCCCTCAATACCTTATTTGGACTCTTTAAGTTATTTTTGTGTGTTTATATAAAATATTTAAAGGCATTTATTCTAAACTAGAACTTCCCCCAAATTTATAAACATCTTGTGACCTTTAGTGATTCTGCCTTTTCTGCTGTTTCTTGTTCAGGTAGATTGCTTTAAATTCTATCACTGTTATGAAAATGCTGTGAATCAATAAAGATTATGTTCAAATTCTACCTTCATGACAAAAAAGTCCCTAATCCATCTAATGCTATTAAGCAGAAGAGTGCTTGAAACACTGTTAGGATATATGTAATTTTTCTTTTTGGTCAGCTTTATTTAACACACTAGATTATAACCTTCCCACGGAACATGTTTGTAACTCTTTCTATAGCTAGCTTTACACAGTACACACAATAGGTGCTCAGAAAATAAGGAATGAATGAATATGTCTTATATAAATTTTCAACATGGAATCAGATCTATTCTTTAATGTTAAAAACTTTAAAAGCAGACAAATTATAAAACGATAATAATTTTAATATTCCACCCTATTACCTGGACAATTTGGGTTGCTCCTGACATTGGACCAGTGGGCAATAAAAAGAGTTTATTGCCTCCCAAAACTGATTATTTCTGGCACTTCTCATTTTCATCTGCATTTCATTTTTCTTAGTTTAATTGAGAATGAACTTTCTCTGAAGGAAATACTGTTCCAAAAGGCCATTCTGTCTGGACACAACCTCAATAGTCTCAGAATTAATAGTGGAAAGCTCAAGGCAAATGTCACTTTGTATCAAATGAAGCATCAAAATAAAAAGTGCCCCCACAGACCTCAAAAGATACGCACAAAGGTGAGGTCACTGTCACACTTTCCCTTAGGTGGCTTCTGTTTATATTGTGCCACCCAAGTTTGAGAATGAGCTTACATGAGATCCTATCATGGTGCATGGGGAAAATGATGCATTGCCAGGATAGAAAACGAGAGAAAACCAAGCAGCTTACCACTGAAATGGCAAAACAGATCCATAATAGTCATTCACAGTGGTGCAGTGATGAAGGCAGCCTACTATTTGAAAGCACATATAGCACAAAGCAAGGATAAATAAATGGTTTAAGGTCAGTCACTCCCACTTAGTTTTCCAATTAAAAAAATCTCATATTCTCTGTATTTCTTAACTCAAAGATAAATTTTCTGTCATTCTGTGTATAATAATAAATAACCTGAGAGTAGATTCTACTGTAATTTAATACGAGTAATCCTTACTTGAGCTACCAATTTTTTTTTTTTTTTATGAATTCATCAAAGTTAAGTT
>NW_012147830.1:2812361-2814425 GCF_000956105.1 Propithecus coquereli | reverse complement strand
AAGTACACTCTAATGACAAAAAGTATAGTATAGTAAATATATAAATCAGTAATGTAGTCAATCTTTATCAAGTATTATGTACTGTACATAATTGTGTATACTTTACTATTTTCAGACTTTAATACAGTAGGTTTGTTTACACCAGGATGGCCACAATTACATGAGTAATGTGCTGCCCTATGACTTTAAGAATCCTACAAAATATATATATAAGGAGAAGTACACTCTAATGACAAAAAGTATAGTATAGTAAATATATAAATCAGTAATGTAGTCAATCTTTATCAAGTACTATGTACTGTACATAATTGTGTATACTTTACTATTTTCAAACTTTAATACAGTAGGTTTGTTTACACCAGGATGGCCACAATTACATGAGTAATGTGCTGCCCTATGACTTTAAGAATCCTACAAGGTCACTAGGCAATAGGAATTTTTCAGCCCCATTATAATCTCATGGGACCCCCATCCATATATGGTCTATCATTGAAGGAAACAACTTTATAGGATGCATGACTTTATATACAATAAAGTGAAACAAACAAAAAGCATGTAAGGAAGACTTTATTGAGCGCTATTATTATGTATTAGAAGAGAGAACACCCTGGTCAGAGCTCACTTAGAGCTCAGCTCAGCTAAGACAAAAGGCTGCAGGTGTTTTAAGAGCTGGGGTGGCGTCTGGAAGATCCCAGGGCCATGAGTGTTTGCTAATTGATGCCCATTACAGTTAGGCTCCTACCCTTCCACAAAGGCTGGGAGATAGCGATGCTATCCTTCTTGATGATTACATATCAAAGAGATTGCTTCTAGGGACTTAACAACCTACTCCTCAGCTTTAAAGCAGGAGGGCGTCTTTTGAAAATATTTACATCTCAGAGGAACAAAGGAAGAATTTACAATGGCAAGTTATCTAGACTAAATGCTCTACAAAAAGGGAGGCCTGGGGCATAGAGTCAGGAAGAAAAATGTCTAAATTTACCAAAGCTAAGAGGAACATGAAGGTTTTCCTGGTCAGTGGGAATGACCACGGATGATGGAAGCACATATTCTAGTTTGCTCATTGTCTTAGTATACTTGCTGATACAGAATGTAATAGCTGTAGAGAGAACTGGGGACATCTGGGTCCTACCTGGAAACCATGGGAAGCTCTGTAAAGCTGTCTCTAGCTCCTCCTCTGTGGAACAACACTGTGCTGTAGTCTCCTTCTGCTTGGCTATCCCCAAAACGATTGCAAGGCCGTGATAATACCTCTGGATTAAGAAATAATTCTTGTCCTTAGTATCTAAATACTTTTAACTCCTCCTCTGTGTGATGTAATTTCTTGATGAAAGGACCTATTCAATAAATTCCTCAGAGATTATTTTGTTTTATAGACTCAGAGAGAGTGGAACCCGGGCACACAAGGTATTTTACCCATAATTAAACATTAAAATTTTGCAAAACTATGGTACCATTAATGTTATTGGATGTTTCATGTGTCTCTATTTTTTAAAAAACAATTTGTAGTGTAATATAATAAAACATACTAATGCAATTTGATATTAAAAACATAAATAGAAAAAATGCCCGATATCTTCAAGAACAGATATAGAAAAAATGAAAAATACATTTTTGTAGCTGTATACTATAATGAAATAATTAATACATAAAAGTTGAAGAACCACAAGGAATTTTTAACCCAAAAGATGATTCCTTCGTATAATGAGTATTTTGAATTAAAGACCTTTAGTGATTATCAGGCTTTGAAAGAGACTTTTCCCCTAACTACATAAAAACAGGATGGACCCATCAAGGAGAACCATTGTCGTTGTTCCCTGTCCTGTTATGCCATCATGCATTATGGGAAAGAAGACCAAGAATGTAATCCTACCCGAGCAGATCCCTTTACAAGATGATGACTGTCTCGAAGGATTATTTAAATTCCAAGAAAACTATTTACAAGTTAAATTCTGTTCCCGATCTAATCATTCTCTCTGGTAATCATTTATTGCCCCTCAATAGAATTCTTCTCCCCGTCTTCCATAACCTTCCATTTATCAGGATCCAAGCCCCCATACTTTC
>NW_012147830.1:2811125-2812311 GCF_000956105.1 Propithecus coquereli | reverse complement strand
TAACATGATGTCTTATTAGTTATAGATTTCACACATCAAAAAGCTGAAGTTAAAATTTTAAAACTAATTCTTGCCATTTAAAAATTTCCAGCCATTAGCTATAGCAGAAACAAGGTACAGATGTCATGATTTTTATGCTTTACTATAAATTAAATGCTGTTTCACCCCACCGAGTTCCCAGTCTGAAGTTTCTAACATCGTAAGCAATTAAGTTTGCATGCTCACTTAATGCTGGCAGCTGGGAACCTGATAATTTGCATGTACACAAAGTTCAGGCTTCCATTCACAATCTCCTTGCACATATAAATCTATTAAACATAATAACCGAAAGACCAGAGCAATGTAATGGCCCCACTAAAACCCAAGCCTACAATGTGCTCTCTGCTTGATTGTCAGTTTGCGATCATCAGAACTGTTATCTACTAAATAAAAGCAGTATGAAAGGCTCCTTCCAAGGATTGTCTTTGGAGAACACCTACCAGATTCAGAACAGTAATTGGCTCATTTTGGATAATTCCTGAGCTTTCTTAATTTTCTCTTTTTACAATATGTAGGCCTGGGCAGCCAGCTTGCCTTAGCTGTGGAACAGGCATTCTTTCCTACAAAATACATACTGAAAATTAAGACTCAAATAGCCAAGGTAATGAAAAAGCAATTAACATTGATCTAGTTTTTTTTTTTTTTTGTAAATCCTCTAATCAGTTAAACGAACTTAATACTTCATTTACTGCTGTTTTTGTCCTCGTTTTTAAATATTCTTAAACTCTGTTTTAGCAATTTTAACCAATCTCTTGTTATATTGTATCTATATTGTCATATTTGGTAGATGTAACAAGAATTAGAATGCTATACTTCAAAAATAAGAGCGTTTCTCTTTTAGTACTATACAGTGAGCTAATTTTTATGATTCTTTAATTTTGTGCTGTGGTAGCCTCTTTGTTTAAGCCCTTCACTAAATCTAAACTTTGCCTTTTTCATTCCTCACTTTTTCTTTTTTCTTTCCTTTCTTTTTGTATCTTTATTTTTTTCTTTTCTTTTTTTTTTTCTTTTTGGAGAGCATCATTTTGTACCATTAAGGCAATCCTTAAAGTTACCTCTGAATGAGGTCTCCTATAAGTCATACCTTTAGTCATTGCCTAGAAAAAAAAGGGGAAAGAACTGTTAATAGGAAAAATATATATATATA
>NW_012147830.1:2790629-2803448 GCF_000956105.1 Propithecus coquereli | reverse complement strand
TAAGAATAGAGCTTAATTAAGTTATAGAAATTAAATATCCTTTAGATTATCCCCATTAGATATTAGTCATGTGACAGCTAATCAGCAAACAATTTAAAAGATAACTTTCTCATGATCAACTACGAGTTCAGTTATTTGAGATATTGATGGAAATGTGATTTTAAAAAAGCATGTACTTTAGAAGCTAAGTATATCAGTTTCCGAGGTTACATTCTCTTTAAGAAAAGTAAAACCCATGCCTGGACACAGGGTCACCACTTTTCTGCAGATAGTGGCCGCCTTTTGTGGAGGCAGGTCTAAAACTTCCCTAAATATATATATGGCTTTAGACATATTTACTGCTTAAAAGTGGGTTTGGTTAAAGCCCCGACATCCTTTACTGTAACCATGGCATGAAAAATTTTGAGAACAGAAGTATCTAATATACCTACACTATGGTAAAGAATAATCTTGGCAAGATTTACAAAAATGATTTAGCTGTGAGTAAAAAGTATTCAACTCAATGGTTCTACAAAGATATAAAATGAAAGCTATAAACCCATATAATTAGGTGAACTAAAGTGTTAAATGGAATTATTTAGCGTTATCCATGAGAACATAGAAGATATTCCTGAGGGGAAAAATGTAAATTTGTTTTTGCCTTATTGATACGGAATAGTGTCTTGAGAGGAGCATCTTGAGTAGAATATTAAGCCAAGGTTATCAGCAATAAGATGCACACTGTCTTCCTATTTGCTGTGACAGGAGGATAATGCTTATGTTTACATAAAAACTAGATCAAATCATTTATGTATATACATAAATACGAAGATGGGTGCATAGCTTTGTCACTTAATATTTAGAAATAGCAATTGGCTTACATAATAAGAGGATCTTTTGTAATAAGGTGAAATACTGTGTTAAAGGTCTGACAAATTACAAAAAAAGGAAAAGAAAATCTTTGGGTGCAAGGGTGCCATATGCGGGCGTTCCATGAATATCCTCCCTTAAGTGCCTACTGTAGGGCGTAGTCAATGAACAGGTCCCAGCTGCTACACATTTGGATGCGTTTCAGATTTTCCTCCCAAACCACATTTCCACTGGGCTGTGCCCAGTCAATGACAGAGTATGTTAGGGACATTAGTAACTGGCCATTCTCTCTCACTGTCACGGTAGTAGTAGTGTTCCTATGGGCAACCTGCGGACTCCTGATCAGGCTGAGACGTTCTCAGATCTGCTCTGTGCTGAAGTTCTTTCTACCCAATGCTGCATCCTGTCAACCTCCTTGCACAGAAGTCAGACCTGGAATTTGGTATGAAGGTTCTGCTCTAGATCCCTCTGCCTTCATCCTTCACAGGCATTTATTTCCCCCAGTACATTTCTTGAGCATCTAATCCCATCTTGTCATCTCTGTCTAGAAGGGCCTAAACTGACATCACATGCATTTTGAGATCATATCGTGAGGCCAGGGACTATTGTTGTCTCTGGAGTGAGATGTTAATGAAATGGTGACAAATGCTGACACTAAGTTTTAAATGTTTTCATTTATGAAGATAATAGTATGTATAAAGGTCAAAGGTGGAATCTATCATTTTTTGAAAAGCAAGCATGTAGAATTGAAAAGATACACAGTAGGTAAATCTTGCACTACATTCTATCTTTTTTTTTTTTTTTCTATTTTGGGAGTTTATGCCTTAAGCATCTTGACACAGGATCCCTTCTAGTTGATCTTTATCTTTCAGGTAATAACAAATATTGTTCTCCCAGTATTTAACACTGGTCCATAATTGGTATAGGTAAGAAATAGGATAAAACAGACGACAATTCATACTTTTGAGAAACTTAATGTTTGGATTGAGAACTAGTGTAGTGGGACAGTACAGAAACATATGAACACATGTGAATAAAACATTTTTAAAAATTGAATATAAAAACGTATAGAACTTAGATATTAAAATTAAGACTGATTTATTTTAAGTATTATAATATCTAGATGCAAAATAAGAAATAGGTAAGCTACCACATGCCTATAAAAGTTTAATTTTTCATTTCAAAAACACAAGACGAAAAGCTTAGTAAACGATTTAAGGGAATTGAGCTTCTCTGGCAAAACTCACGAAACAATCTAACAAAAGTTTTCCTCTTCCACAAAGTTGTTTGCACAAGCCTGATAGCCAATGATGGATTGGTTTAGTCTCAAACAAACTGCACACAAAAAGATCCAATCAAGATGAGAAAAACACTGGGATGGAAACTCAAGACATTGTACTTCCTTACATCACTGGAAATTAAATTATTCCCAGCTGTATCTCAGCAAAAATCTCTGTAAAAGATGAAACATCTTTCTCGTTAAATAAACGATACCACCTATGATTGTCTAAGCCATTTTAAAACATATCATAGTCTCAAAGAAATTTAGGTAAGCTTTCAAAATAGCCATATGTTATGTTTATGACCTTAACTATATGAGGCAATGTAAGCATTTGCTATATATAATAAATTAAGCTATTATATGTGTGTACTGTATGATGCATGTCTTACATATCATGTGTATAGTTTATAGTGTAGGATCATAGATATTAATACATATATGTTTGTGTAGTATACATGACACACGGCCCCATACATGCAAACGTGCACATGTATATATACAATTCCAGGTTTTGCATAAATATTCTATATTTAGCATCATTCCAATTTTTAAACAAACCTGGTCAAATTGTGATCTTCATTAAGAGTGACATAAGTTGTTTCTGTTGACTTGTGTGTCTGCTTTGTGTTTTACAAGGACTAGAAGTCAAGGAGAAGAAAGGCTGCCAGATGGAAGCGAATGCTCTAAGCCCCAAAGGCACTAGAGAAAGTAAGATTTAAATCTCTCTAGATGCTGCCATCGTGTGCTCTCCCTCTTGTATTTATTATTTAGTAAGCAAGAAGTACTTATCACTTAACAAATGCTTTACACCTGGTTATAATCGATGAGAGCTAATTCAGTCATCCTTTCTAAGGATGAAAATCGTTGAAGATTAATCACTAAAATTGGTTCAAATGATGTTTTTCTGGGCACTCATATAATAACTTTAGAGTTTTTATCATTTTTAGGTTCACGCTTCTTTATTTTGATACTAATCAGATATTTTGATAAATATGTAGTATAAGGTACTTTGCTATATCAGGGATTAAAGAGTGGAATGAGACACAGACTAGGGTAAGGATTCAACAGTGCACGATGCCCTCTCTCTTTTCCAGAAAATTTCAGTTTAGTAAACTTGTTTCACATGCACACAATGTCCTGGGTTGGCCAACTAGTTTAAGTTAAATATATAATATCGATGAAGGAGCCATTACATTTGTGTAACAAAATTTATCATAATTATATAAGGCAAAAATAGGAATTAGGTTAATTGACTTGGAATATTCTGCCTAAACCTAGAAGTTTATAATCATCATTTTATATAAACAACTGATTTTAAGGTGGGTTAATATAAAACCATGATTAACTCAAGAATACAAAAGTGTGATGCTTTCCTTAAAATAATGGACATAAAAAATGACATGGAAATATACCAAATTTAGTGGAAATTTGGAAATAATATAAATAAACTGTAAGTTTTCCTTTGCTTAGCAAATGATTTTTTTTTTTAGTTTTAAAATTATTAGCCAATTGCTTGAAATATTTAAATATCCAGAGAACCTTCATGAGTATATTTACCTGATGGAAGTGTGAAAAAAATAATTTGGGTTCTTACCAACCTAGTAACATTTTAATCGTCAGAATATGATTACTTTTATTGTTTACTGACCTCTGTTTTTAAGATTCTTGAAAAAAATATCATGTGTATGTTAGGTTTGTTACTTTTAAGGCCCACAATTACACACATGCAGACAACGTAATGGAGAAAGATTTTAAAGGGAAAAACAAAAAACAGAGTATTATGCGAATGACTTTTGTATTTGTGTTATGTCAACAAGTGAAATAAATGTTACTTGGAAATCATGTGGACAAATGATACTGTAAGCAGTTTTAACAATAGGGTGGGGTTCATGGGCCATTTTCTTTTACAGAACATGTTATGGGTGTGATTCAGCATCTGTTTCTGATGCGTTGCTGTGCTAGCCTTGTACTGTACTCTGAGATGTTCAAATAATTCATCATTTGTTTAGAAGATATTCAAAGGTATTACAACAGTTTGCTTTCAGAAATAAACCTCTGTAACAAAAAAGCAGTTATGAGCAACCCTCTCTCTAGCACATGGAAAAGTAATGAGGGAGAAAGTGGGAAAATTGCAGGACATAGGATCCCAGTAAGAGTTACTGTGGCTCATAGGCGAGCACTACATTCCATGTCTAGAATGATAATAACAATAATACCTGCCATTTATTGAGCATTTGCTTTGGGTGAGGCCCTAACCAATCCTGTTATGGATTTAATCCATTTTTAAAAGTTAGTAATCACAGAGCCATGATACAAACTCTGGTTTGTCTGACTCTAAAGACCACCTTTTAACTACTAAGCTATATTAAATATGTGTAACTATTATTTTCTTTAAAATTAAAAAATCATAAATTTGTAGTCATTTGTTGGGTTCCTAGGCTAGGCTTCAATATCTATGCCCCAAGGATTGATAAACACTTATTTAACAATGGTTATAACTGTGACTGAGAAAAAGAAATGTAATAAATGGTTTGTCTTTTAGAGTACTTTCATGTGTAATAAAATTAAGTTTACATAAAAGTTTATGTAATATGATGCAAATAACATGTTAAGTAATCCTTTCTGTAAGCGACCCATGGAAAAACCTGAAAGAGGAGAGATAATTTAACCAAAATAGGCATATTCACCTAAGGATATAATAGACTCTACCAGGATGTGTGGTGTGAATGTAGTCTGGGGGAGCCTTTTAGAGAGACTATGAAGGGAAATATTGCAAGTTAGCAATAGTTACTTATAACTAACTATAAAAGGGTAGTTATAAAAAAGGGTAAAAGTGAAAGAAAATGGTAACTTCAGAAAAGAAATGCTGATTTTTTAATTTATTTTTGTTTCAGTTCGAAGGGACATAAACAACATATATGAATGGTGATATGTAGAGCAGTTTGGACTGAAAGCATGCAAAATAAAAAAATAATAAGTTATAGGAAACCCATGTCACTGAAAAGAGGATAGCAGAGTCCAGGCAGAAAACCCAGCCAGCATGGGAGACAGAAGATACAAGTAAACAAGGAAAATGCAATGCCCTGGAAACCAAGGAAGATGTGTTTAAGAAGGTGGTTGTCAATGACATTTACTACTTCAGAAAAACATCAAAATAAAGATCGAGAAAAACAATCATTAGTTAATACAATGAACTTTATAAGTCCAGTCATTTGTATTCTTTGGAAAGTTTTTATTTGTTGTTAATATCACTAAAAATTGCAATTCCATCCTTTCCTTGTATGCAAAAGATGTATTTATGAACACTTCCTTATTCACACACAGACTTGAGCAAACATTTATAAATTTTGCTTAAAGTAGTTTTCAGCCAAATGCGTACTTAAAAAAAAAAAAAATGCGAACTGTCCTGAATTCAACTCTGGCTCTTAGGCAGAGTAGAGCAATTTTTCCCCCCAAGAAGTTGTCTTATCTCACCTACAAACTGAGTTTATCTGTGTTATATTTCAGCTTTCCAATATTGAGAGTTCAACATTGCAAAGACATTCTGTTTTCCTAAATGTTTTGTTGTATTTCTCTCTGCTTCATCAGTGCTCATACCACCATAAACTAGCATCAGGGAACTGAAAAAGTGGTCTTACTCTCAAGGAGCTGAACTATGGTTTGACTTGAAAGAAAGACTTGAAAGAGAGAGGGGTGGGGAACCTGTGGCCTTCTGGATCCTTGGGGGTGGCCTTTTGACTGAATTCAAATTTTATAGAATAAATCTTTTTAATAATTTGACTCAAATTACAATTGTATTAGTCTTAGAAACTACATTCCATCATTCCATTTCTATACTTGCAGGATGAAATACAAAGGATTATTTACTGACCATGGAAGACTGTAGAAAAACAGCTTGGCCATTGTATTGCTTACATGCTTTTTTTGACTTCTACGTTGTTTCAACCTGTTGGCAGTTTTTAACACTGGGTGTAAATGTCTATCACTTGTATACCATGAATTTTGCTTCTTAATCTTATTTAAACTGCATCCCTATGGTATTTTACAAAGTTATATTTTGGAAGTAGAGCCCAGTGGCACATTAGTTTATTTTCACTACTGTGGATATAACATATTTGTCACCTAAATTAAGCACATTTAATTGAAAGATTTAAATTTATAATACTCAAGTTTTGAAGAGGGTTATCAAAAAAGTCTGTGATTAACAGAGTAAAATTTCTTGCAAACCATCACATTTGAAAAAAGAGGGTGAGAGTTTTGTCGAAATCCTGGAAGGAAACTAATGAATGTACATAGCCTGAGTAACCTAAGACGGATTTCGTACTCCTTGAAGGGACACTGTATATTTTATTTATCTTTGCCTAATACTTAATATAGTATTTGGCTCAGAGTATGAATCTAATAAATATTTGTAATATTAATGGAATCATATTATGTAATGAGATGTAATTTATTTCATCTTCATTAATTCTTCTTAGCTAGCTCTTCCTGGAAGAGTAGAGCTGAGGTTTTTTTTTTTTTTTTTTTTTTTGAGACAGAGTCTCACTGTGTTGCCCGGGCTAGAGTGCCGTGGCGTCATCTTAGCTCACAGCAACCTCAAACTCCTGGGCTCAAGCGATCCTCCTGCCTCAGCCTCCTGAGTAGCTGGGACTACAGGCATGAGCCACCATGCTCGGCTAGTTTTTTGTATATATTTTTAGTTGTCCAATTTATTTCTTTCTATTTTTAGTAGAGACAGGGGTCTCACTCTTGCTCAGGCTGGTTTCGAACTCCTGAGCTCAAACAATCCGCCCGCCTCGGTCTCCCAGAGAGCTAGGATTACAGGCGTGAGCCACCGCGCCTGGCCAGAGCTGAGGTTTTGCACAATTGCAATAGCTTCCCTTACCCTGAATTTTCTAATATACATTTTTTTTCTTTTCCTTTACTACTACCATCATTTGCTCAGTTCTTTTTTTTTTCTTCATTTTTGTTTGATGCCTTGTACTATAAGGGTGCTCATGTGTTTTAGAGCTAGTTAAGATAATAAATAATTTTAAATTATATACATTTCAGTTTTACGTGCATCGGAAAAATCTATGCTGGTGCTACATTGACAAAAAAATACCCTACATGATTAAAAATCCATGTGGTCATATATTAAAAATTTTGCCTTGCTCCCATCTGATACACATTTATACAACTTGCCCTTAAGGTTCACATTTGAACTGAATGTCATTGAATATATTTTGGCTTAGAATTCAGGTCTCTTTGCTGGTTGCTGCCAACTTTACCCACTTTCTCTCATTCATCAAATTCTATTCTTTATATCTTTTTCCAATAATTCTTTAACCTCTCTGGAGTCATATAGCTGACTTTTTTCTCCTTATTGTAGGCCTCCACTTTCGGCCCAATTTTCACTTGAGAACCAAATAAGAAAAACAGGAAAAGAAATTGGAAAAAATTGGAAAAGAAACTGGAACTAAAAAGAAAAAATATATGTTTCAGAAGAAAACTACAGCACATCTGTTACTAGGTTTCAGCTCTGACCATTGTTTTTGAGTTTTTATTATTTTCCTACAATTTTGACTAAATCCTAAATTATTTCCTGGCTACAACAGTTCTCTAAAGAAGAACTGAGTTTTACTTTTCTTCATGTTTTTTTTTGACTCCCTTATGGAATAGAATTTTTTTGCCTTGATGTACAAATTCTCTTTTTGATTATAATCTTTATGTACATTACAGTTATATTACGTATCTCTCCTTGTTTTACTTCTCCCAAGAAAACCAAACTCATAGTATTCTAAGACTAGAAATAACTCACAAGTAACAGCAACTATATTTATCAGTGACTTGACTGAGGTCTCATTTTTGCCACCCTGCGTTGTCCTCTCAATTCAACTTTTGGCACTCTTAAAATTCTTCACTGAGACTCACCCCCCGCCCCACGTGTGATATGACTTCCTAAAGAATAAGCTAAATATGACCTAAATACATGATTCTCCTGTGATGTGAAAGGGGGGAATGTAAAAGACAATAAAACTTTGGGACCCTTTACTTTTGTTATGCCCAAGGTAAAGTTAAATCCTAGAGACTGAGTCATGGGACAGGTTTGCAATTCTGCATCTTAGATTATACTGTATCTCTCTTCCTCCTTGATCTGTAAATGACAAGGAGAGACCAGAGACCTGAGCTTCCCTCTTCTAATCACTGATCTTTGTAGTAGATTAACTACCTCCTTTATTGTCCTGGACCTAACTCAGACCAAATAGCACCCAAGACCCCATGACAGGTCGTCAGTGTGGATGTTAAATATACCTTTCTCCAAAGAAAAAAGACCATCTAAACTAATCAGGTTGTTGTAACCATGCATTAAGCCTCCTATAAAGATGTCAAAATTCTATTAAGCTTCCCTAAGCTTTGTTTATATAAGTGATCCCAAACTACTATGCTTTGAAACATTGACTTCCATTCTTTGTAATTGGTACTTCCTGGACAGCCCACACTCGAATTTGAGCTTGAATGAACTCCCTTTAAACAAATAAATAAACAAAAAATAGATGGTAATATTAATACATATCAATATCTAGCCATACAAAATGATAAATCTATGTGGTGAATGAAGAAAATGCTAATGTTTCCAGTTTGGAATGCTTGTATTTGAAATAAGTCACCAATTGCTCTTTTGTTAACCCCAAAAGAGGAAAGCCTGCTGAGTGAGGGAAGAGATAGTTTAGTATTTGGGAGCAAGAGAGAATGTGAAAGGAATAAAATTACTGGGAAAATAGCTCAGAGTTAGAAACAGTTAATCTTTTTAAGAGAATAAAAATGAAACTCTATGGTGAATTAGTGAAGACCTCTAATAAAAAATTTACTGATCTAGGACTTCTCAAGAATGGAGGCAGGGCACCAAGATATGTTTAAAAGAATTTTGGTATTATGAAAATAATGAACAAAGAAAAGTTTTAAGAAAATATGTGCTCAATTTTGCATGATAATGATTTTGTTTTCATTAGGTTAATTTGAATTGTAATTGATGTTCATCAAATTTACAAGTTTGTTTCCCTTGTAAGGAACTTTTGGGAATATTATTAATTCTTGTTTCTACTTATTATTTTTTTCAGACTATTCAGATATTCAGAGCATAAAAATACCTGAAGCTTATACACTTACTTTTTATTTAATAAAAGAAGTTCATTTGAATTCCAGAATCACCTTCAAACATAAGCAATGTAGGTATTTCTCATTCATAGAGATTGTCGAGCCTACAGGCTTTGACTCATTAGCTTCAGGACTACTTAGATCCTCATGTGTATAAAGGACGATATTGATTACATGGATAAAACTAAAATTCAGGTAAGAAATAGAAAAAACAATAATTAGGTCATATACAAAACTATGGATGGGAAGAGCTGAGACTAACTGAAGCAGACGCTTGAACATTTTGCACCTTTTTTTGTGTGGAGGATTTGTGCTCATTTGTTATATACGGCTTCATCCATACAGTAGTTTGGAGAGCTTTGGCCAGCACTGGGCTCACATATTTCCGGATTCTCATATAAAGAAGAATTTTCTTCTCTCAGTTCCAGTCTGAAAATGCTGAAGTGTTATTTTGAATGTCTCAGCTTGGGTCCCACTTGCACTTGGGTCCCACTTGGGACCCACTTGGGTCCCTTAAACCAAGCACTGCAGTCCATGAGATGGGGTCAATCTCATGAGTATCACACAATGAATGAGAGTAGAGAGAGGAAAGATATATACTTAAAGGTTGTCTGAGGAGAGGAGGTTATCAGGGTCAGAGGCACTGTTGAAATCTCTGTGAGCCAGGCAGCTTCTCCATTTCATTTATATTTTTATTTTTATATACGTTATAACTATTGATATTTCCTGTATTGAAAATTCTACTTTTTAAAATGTATTTTTTTAAATTTTATTACAAATTTTTTATGAGAGTACAAACGTTTGGGTTATATCTATTGCATTTGCACCGCCCAAGTCAGAGCTACAAGCACGCCCCTCCCAGACCGTGCCTACCACACCCGTTAGGTGTGAATTTACCCATCACCTCCTCCCCGGTCCCCAGTGAATGTTACTTCCATATGCGCACATACCGTTGACCGATTAGTAGCAATTTATTTTTATTAGTCAGTGCTTTTCTCCCTTACCAGATGCAGGTTCCAGAAGTTAGAGTGCTATTTTCTCCTGTAGCTGATATTTTCTTTGAATGTTCTTTGAACCCCTTCCTAACTGGCTTGAATCTAGACTTAGTTTTCTGGTACTTGATAATCTGAAACTAAATTCTTTTGTAGTAGGTGTTTGTACTTGTCATTTGTGTAGGTAAGGATGAAACTGTGAGCTCTTTCAGAGGGCAAATCATAAATATTTATTTATGATTATTCCTATAGTATAGCAGACGCTCAATATTTCCTTAAGTGAAGTGTAGCACAAGAAGGGATAAAATTAAGTTTAGGGGAGCTATGGATTATATAAGTAATGGTCAAACGCTGAAGAAAGGAAATATGAAGTTCAAATTTTTTTTAACCTTTCATCAGTGCTTATAAACTTACATTTAGCTTCAAACATCTGCAGGACAGGGCATATTCCTATCCATTCTGACAACTTTGTACCTGAGAGTGAAAGCGTTTGAGAGTCGGAGGTGAACGATATCCACATTTGTCAAAGACTTCTGGGGGGATAGAGACCACCTTGAGGAGAATGTTTTGAAACATCCCCCTCCACACACAAATAATTCTGAGAGTACTCCTTTTCACCCTTGAGAAACATTGCCAATGGCTTTTAATTGCGTTCAACGAGAGCTTTGCTTTTATTACATTTGGCTGTCATCCGTAATGAAGTGCAGATGATGAAACTCAATAAACAGAGAATTTGCTAAAATCAGAAACTTGGATATCACCCTTGATTCCTTTTTCCTCATACCTCTCCCACCCATAGCCAGGAGCTAATCAAGTCCATCTCAGTCCCACGACCTAAATACTCTGTCCTAATTATTCTGCTCCCAATCTCTGGTGACACCATCCTTGAGGCTGCCATCAGCTCTCACCTAAGCACTAGAGCATCCTATCCGGCTATCACTCTATCTCCAGGCCTGGCCTCTCCATTTGCTGCTGCCAGAATGACCTTTCTGAAACTCGTATCCAGTCATGTCATTCCCTAATTAAGACCTTCCAAAGAAGCTCCACATTGCCCTCAGATTCAACATCTTTAAATGGGTTTATGTTCTCTTTCTATTCTAGCTCTCTTATCTCCCACTTTCTCCCTGCCCATTTCTTTCTTTCACATGTTATATTCCAGCCACACTGAGCTCCTTCAAATTGCAAGAAAACTTTTCTCCTCGCAAACATTTTGCCCAAGCTATTTCCTTTTTCTAAAACACTCCTCCCTCTTTCACCAGGCTAACCTCTACTCATCTTTCAGGTCTCAGCTCCAGGTCATTTTCTCTAGATCTGGGCTGTGTCCCTTATATGTGCATTTCTCATTTATAGCATCAGTCACTCTATGTTTTGATTACCCTTTTATATTTTATCTTTCACTACATTTTAAGCTCAGTGAGTATATTGACTATGCCAGTATCATTTATTTCTACCTCTCTTATTTTAAACATATCATTGAACTTTGAACACATCCTGCAACTATTGTTTTCTGGGAATTTTCTCATAATCAGCGTAAATAAAATCGACTCACTCCAAGACCTACTGCCAGATATGGGAGTAGAAAATTTTACCTATCTTATGTCAGGAGGAAATATCTGAAGCCATCACACCACAGTGCATTCTGAAATTAATTCTCAAAGATGAGTGGGAGTTTGTCATGATGGCATCAATTGAAAAGTAGAGGATTTAAACTCTGGATCTAGGCAGGTGGGTCTCCACACTTCAGCAATGGGCAGGTGGGTTCATAACCCAGGTTTTCTGACTATGTCTACTACATTTTATGAGTTGTCCAGAAAGGATAATTTTGGGATGTGTTATAAGTTCAGTGATGTGTTTGAAACCAGATATATAGAAATGAATAATACTGGCATAGTCAATATGCTCATCACCAGACAATATTAGTAATTGAGAAAAGACTTATTAATGAAATGTACTAACATTTAATATTCTAACATTTAATCTGGCCATCAACATCTACTTTGCAGCCTGATTTCAATGAATCCTCTAAATAAGTGATCTGCCGATAGTCAAGGGCTGAAGTGAGATAAAGTTGACTTTTCCATTCAGTTACCTTCCATTTGGTGCCTGGTATCTCTGACTAAAACTTCTGATTAGAATATATGTACCTTGTTGCCTAGTATTTTTATGGAAGTCCCGGTTGTCTTTTTGTCCAGAATGACTCTCCAAATTCCACATATATTTCCTACACTAATCTGTGAGACCTGCAAAATTCATACCTTCCCTCAGCCTTTTCAGTCCAATTTTTCATAATTCATAATCACACACTAGGTGCTGACAGTGTGCTAGTTAGCTCCTAGAGGGCAAAGCTGATGTCTAATTCAGTCTAAAATATTTAGAAGCATCTGATGTTGACAACAGGTGAGGCTCACACCTAAGAATATTTACAATAAAGATGTTAGAGTTTGTGAATAAGCAAAGCACTTATTCACAGTTGGGAATTTTACATGTTTAATATTGGATCTAAAAATATTAATGCAAAGATTTATTTTTTAACTGTAATATATGGCAAAAAAATCAACT
>NW_012147830.1:2776143-2789672 GCF_000956105.1 Propithecus coquereli | reverse complement strand
AAATTTATAAGTTTATAATCTAGGATATTCTACAAGTACACATATAACAGTTACGTGAACATTGTAAAAAAAAAAATGTAGAGATATATGGTAATATTGGGCCTTGCCCTGAGGGGGAAATTCAATTCAGTTGGTCAGAGAGAGATTATAAAACATTCCTCCCCAGTCTGGGTTGTGATAATATAAAAAACTCATACAATTTTAAGAAATAGAAATGAAAAAAACAATAGGCTAAATGCAAACTAAACAGAGGGCACAGCTTGAGAAAAGACAGAGTGCGGGGAATTGTAGGGCACAAAATGGGGTAATTAGTAGTTTTGTTGTTATAAAAAATATGCTGGGAAATAATAGGATAAAGTGTGGGAAGGTAAAGCAGAATATCTGCTGTTTGGTTCACCAGTCCTGTGGAATATTTTCAGCATAGAAACAATATTATTGACATTGCAGACTTTTCCTTACTAAAATTTGTCACATTATATGTAGAAGTTTGTTTTTTATTTTAATAAAGTAACAGACTTATAATGGAAATCACTGGGATAATAGGATTCCTGTTTAGAGAAAATTAGTGTTTAGAGAAATTTAAGTTTTGAAATAAAAAATGTGCATGTTCATAACAAATATCCTTAGTTTTATATTCTTAGTGTATCTGTGTGTGTGTACATATGAGTGTGTATGTATTTTTGGATTATAGGGGAAAATTTATGTGTTTTTGTCAAATTGAAATGTAAAATACCTAAATTTTAAATATTCAAATGTTTTCACTCATAACATTAACAGTAATCAGTATATTTTGAGTAATAAAAGGACTAATTAAAAGAAATGAATGAGATGTATTCATTGCGATTATTCAGCTTTTGGGAAGATATCAATAACACAATATATGATGGCTGATGAATTCAGTATGGGAGGTACAGATCAGAATTTTGCAAATAGAGCATATTAAACAGATGTATTGTCTTCCAGGTGTAAGGTTTATAGAAGAAAAGATTATTTCCAATCTCATTTCACTTGTAATTGAACAATTCCCTGTGAAGATAAATTTTCACTAAATTGCATCATGACATTTTCATGGCTTCAGTTTCCTTTAATGCTGTCTCAGGTAAGTGCATGAAATATTCTGCAGTATTCATCTCTGGGAAGCCAAGATTTTATGTCAAATTTCAATAGGTTAGAAATATCAAGAATAAAATTAACCTCGAATTAAACAAAATCTCCTGGTACAATGCTTGTTCCAAACAGTAAATAAATCAGCATTTAACACAAACCCTGTGAACTGCACACCTCCAGTCTGTGCATACATCTCCAATATGGTAGGATCTGGTGAAAGCGAGAATACATGAGCAGGCATAATCCAGGAACTTTATTTTCTCAGGTTTCATGGAAAGATAAATCTTATCATTTTCTCTGATGTAATCTATTACAGTAGTAAACTATAAATTTAATCAACACTTTCATTTCCTGTCAAATCCAGTATAATCATTCTCCTTTGATGATGCCAACAGAATATTGGTGGAATAAAGTTTTGGTGTTGTTGTTGTTTCCATTACAGTACATACTGAATATTTTACTGAAAAAGAGAAGTGCTTGTTTTGTTTGGTTGTCTGTTTGTGTGTGTGCATGTGTGTGTGTGTGTGTGTGTGTCTTTCTGGCAATTCAGCAAAGCCAGGAAGGATAAAAATATCTGCTTAATCTCTCTAGGTTAAAAATTTAAGAATCAAATATCAAAAATCCCTCATATTATTAGGCACTGAATAAATAATAGTTGATTAACATTAACTCAGATCTCCCTACTCTGTTTTGTTCTACAAACTTCTCTAACCACACTCTTCATTATTTTAATCAAATGACTCAGTGCCTTCTAGTTCCCAAATATCTTCATCTAAACACCTCTGAAAATTTTACTTAGGTTAATGGAGTCTCTTTCAAGGTTCTACCTTACACAAATACGAAGTTTTCTTCCTCTACTACCACATAAAAATCAATTTCCTTCCTTTCACATATAAGAATCATTTTATTCTTTACAGGTTAAAAAAAAAAAATCTTTTCATTTTGTTCATGTCACTCACAGTTCCCTGTACAAGATTGACTTTTTGTAGATTACAGGGGTCAGGTCTCTTTAACTCACTTTGTACAGCATCTGACCATGATAGAAGCAGATATGTACTTCATAAATGTGTGATGCTGATGGCAACAACTGTTAGCAGAGGCTGGTGTTATTAATAATTCAGAAAACCAGAAAAATCTGGGAAGCCTAGCAGTTAATGGGAAAGAAAATGCATATATTTTTTATGGATCCCAAGTGAAGGAACCATTAGCATGCTAAGCTTATAAAAGTCAGGGCCTATACCCATAACAAGGTAATAACGTAACAGCATAAGTATAGAAAAGTTTCCTTAGGTTAATTTTATAAGTATTGAAAGAAAGTCTTCTCTGAGATCTTAGATTGTTCTGTCTTATCAGTACATCAGTGCACTTGAGTAGCTTGGGTAACAAAGACCTGAAAAATGACAAAAGATCTCTGAAGCTTTTTTTTTTATTTACCGCTGAAATCTAGAAACATCTGTTAAATTTCTAAGATTTAAAAAGAAAGTTGAATTAGCTAATTCAGTTTGAATTTATCATTTTCCCCCATGATTATATATGAGGTTTATTTGTTTACTTTTGTGTTTAACATAAAAATAGAAACTCTTTGTCCTTTTCTTTTCCTACTTCCATTACTGCTCCTGCCTCCCTGTGCCCCTCCCTTCTGCCATCCTACTTTCCTTCCTCACTATCTTCCTATGGCTTTAAAAAATATTTTAAACTTGTTTGACATATTGTGGCAGTTTTCAAACTTTTCTTACAAATATTTTTACTTAGCAGTTGACACAAATGCTAAGCAATACACCAAAAGTCGGTGTCATACAACAATGAGCTTTTGGCTCCTGCGTACGGGTATGGGGGGCACCTGATTGGGTCTACTCTAGACAGGCCGTCTGCAGTTCATCAGGGATGGCTCAGGCTGTATGATGAGGTCAGGTTGGCTTTTTTACTCTGGGGCTCAGGTAGAAAGAGCAGCAGCTAGCCCAGGAATGTTCTTCTCCTGACAAATTGCCAGCGCTCAGGAGTTGAGCCAAACCTCAGGGGTACGTTTAACCTTATACTTGTGTCATAGCCACTAAAGTTCTACTGGCCAATGCAAGTTTATATGTTCAAATTATATCACGGAAGAAATATAATCACTAAAGGTAGTTATATGTGTTTTACAGTTTTTCCTCCTTATTAATTTTTAGTAGATTTTGTCTAAGTTTTGATAATCGGGCATGCCATTAAGCCAAATTAAAGCAAGGAAATATGTTGTTGATGCAACCACTTCCTTTCATTTAGATGGACTCCTTCCCCAGATCCACCAAGTATTATGATTATGACATGCTTTCAATATGGCATCATTAATTAAACAAATATTATCAAGGGGATACTTTTAGTCCGATACTGGATTAAGTACAGGGAAGCAACAAGGAATAAGATGCCATTAATGCTTTCAAGGTACTCATCACTGAACAATGAAATCGCGTAAACCATTGTGCAGAGCAGTTAGTGTTATATCACAGAAAAGTGTCATAATCTGTGAGAGCATACTGGAGAATGAGAATATTAGATAAATTATGCAACTTTGAAGAATGCAGAAAAAAGATTAGAGTGAATAATCAACGTTTTGCTATTATCTTTCAAAGGTAAAATTTATCTTCCATGACTGGAGAAAAATAGAAATACCAGGAAGGCTTAGTTACCCATGGACTCATGTTCTCTATGTCAGTTACTGACAAGGAAGCCTATCCATTTGCCACAGGATACGGAAGGTGTCATCGTTCAGATATGTTACGTGGGTATGGACAGCTGCTTTCACTCCAGTCCTAGCAAGATATGGCACTCTACATACTTAATTAATCCTGTTATCATCTTATTATACAAAAAAGAACCATACTGTTATGAATTAATATTTATTTAGCTATGGTTTATAAACTAAATGTTTTATTTAAAAAGGGGAAAGAATATTTTAGGCAATAATATTAACCATAGAGTCAGTAGAAACAACCAGCCAGCTAGAAACAACTAGAAATGCAGACAGAATATAACAAAAATCCTAGCAATGGACACAGAGCCCTACTCTACTCTTCTATCCATGTTCTATCCACTCTGCTACCTTTCTCTGATCTCATCCCTCACTTCCCTCCCCTTTGCTTATTCTGATCAGCCACTAGCTAGAACATCTTCCTTACTGTTCTTTGAACATTCCAGCCACACCCCAGCCTGAAGACTTTTGCAAAGACTGTGCTTTGCTGGATACACTCCTCCCCCAGATACGAACATGGCAATTCACCTGTCTTTATTATGTGAGAACTATATGGCCAGTGCAAATTATTAGAATTACAATATGCCCAGCCAATTTTTTATAACACTTACCATCTTCTACTATGGTTAATAATTCCCTTATTTACAAGGTTATTCCTATTGCATGTTTCCCTGAGCTATAATGTAAAACTATAACATAACCAGAGGGGGAGGCATCTTTTTGTGTGGTGGTGGTGGTGATAGTCAACTAGTATACTCTAAGTGTGCAGTATATAGTGAGGACTCTATTTATTAAATGAGTGATTGTTTGATGAACGAATGAATGATTTTTTTAAATACATTGTCAAACTCCTAGGAAAGGAAACCTACTGGTGTGACAATTACAGAGGTTGTTTGAAACTGGAGATGGCAAATTTGTGCTGAAGATCTGGGTGCATGGTGGGAATGAGGAGTCGTGATCTTAACACAGAAAGTTTTCTTACCTTAAGAGCTATGTAGAGGTCAGAAGACAAAACTAGTAATTCTCAAAAGACACCTGCACTCTAATGTTTATTGCAGCACAATTCACAATTGCAAAGATGTGGAATCAACTGAAGTGCCCATAAATTCATGAGTGGATTGATAAAATGTGGTATATATATACCATGGAGTGCTACTAAGCCATAAAAGAGATGAATTAATGCCTTTGCAATAACTTGAATGGAACTGGAGAACATGCACCTAAGTTAAATATCTCAAGAATGGAAAAACAAATACCACATGTATTCATTATTAAATTAGAATTAACCGGTGAGCACACATGTGCACAAAGGGAAGTAAAACTAAGTGGAAACCAATCAGGGGAGAGGAGGAAGGAGAGCAGGAGCAAAAACCTACCCACTGGGTACAACGAACACTATTTGGGTGATGGACACACCTATATCCATGATTCAAGCATTACAAAAGCGATCCATGCAACCAAAAACATTTCGACCCCCTTTTTATTTCAAAATAAAAATAAATAAGTAAATAAATAAAAATGATACATAGAAGCAGAAAAAAATACAAAGATTGGACTAAGATTTTTATATAAAGAAAATATGGATCATAACATATGAAAGAGAGTAAAAGTAGCTGTCAAGGAATTTGGTAAAAATAAACAAATCCACTTTGGAAAGAGATTGGTATGCTTGGTCTGCTATAACACAAAACCACAAGCTGTGTGGTTTAATTGACACAAATGCATTTCTCACAGTTCTGGAAGTTGGAAGTCAGAGATCAGGGTATCAGATTAGTATGGTTGGGTCCTGGTGAGGGCTCTCTTCCTGTCTTACAGACAGCTACCACCTTACTGTGTCCTCACACGGTGGAGAGAGAGAATAAGCTCTCTGGTGCTTCTTCCCATAAGCACACTAATCTCATTACACCAAAGCCCTACCCTCATGACTTCATTTAATACTAATTTATCCACAAAGGCCCCGTATCCGAATATTATTACTTTAGGGATTAGGGCTTCAACATATGAATTTGGATAGGGGGAACAAATATTAAGTCCATGGTATTAGTATTTCCAAAGATACCTATTATTATCTTGTTGCTCTTGTTAGGGGAGCTTCTGAGAAATGGTATTAGGAAACTTCTGGGAAATTCCGCTAAAACCACAAAACAGTTAAGCAAAGTTATAAGCCTGTCACAGACCAAATGCCTGTAAAAACTACTGCTAATTGGCTATCTTTTGAATCCTGTTGCTAATTGGTTAACCAGTTATGCTTGTATGCTATTGGATGTGTGTAACCCAAAAAAGTATAAAACTAGACAAAAATAAGAAAGCGGTGCTCAGACTTAGGAGGCGAGACCCCTCTGAGGCCGCCGGCGTAAAGAATAAAACACTAACTCTCCAACTCTCTGCGTGCCGCTCGGTTTTTCCTTTCGGGTCCGGTCATTGTAACACTTGCCGTAACACTCTCTCAAAAATTAAATCCTTAAATATTTCAACACACTCATTTCTGTTATTTACCCATTAATTGCAAATTGTGTGTTTCTTGCTTGTTTGATGCTGCCTTTTATTGATGCCACCAACACGATAAGTTCTTTGTTTGCTTACTTGCTTCGTGACCTGTTGTTGTTGTTGTTGTTGTTCTAAGCTCATATCTCTTGAAATTATATCTGTAGGAATTCTTTGAGTCTTTGCTTTAAGAATATTTAAGGATGATCTTCCATAGTGTATACGTATTTGTTCTAATCAAGTGTCATTGTCACTTCCACATTATGACCCCTTCCCATTTAATTTTCATTTTGGTATTTTTTTAGTTCCGCAGGTAAAATGGTTATGGGTTGCATAACTTCATGAAGGTTGGCTGCTTATAATTAAAATATCATATGATATTTTTCCCTTTCTCTATAGAGTCAAATGGAAACAGGCAATTTTTATACTATCTCCCTTTGGTGTGTAAGTTTATTTTCCAGTGCATACGCTGTAGGTTTTTTTTTTTCAGGGAGGAACCGACTTTGTGTATGTGGTGCCCCATACAGTTTCCCATGTTAACTAGGTCATAAGCCTTGTTGACTGTCCCATCAAGCAGCCTATTAAAATGAAAGCTCTAGGACCCTGGAAGTCCGTAGATGACCCCGGAGAGTCATCAGCTTCAGCACCTGTTTATTTCTCTGGGATTAGCCTAATAAATTTTTGTCCCTTGATATTTCTTTCATTGTAACTTAATCCAAGCTCATACTATTTGCCAAAGGACAGCCAAGAAGTCGAGAGACAAGGTGTTGAGGCAAGGAAAGCAACTTTTATTCAGAGAGCCAGCAAACTGAGAAGATGGCAGACTAATGTCCTAAAGAACCATGCTAAGTTAGTGTGAATTTAGTTTCCTTTTTACATTAAGGGTAGGCTGGGGTCTTGCAAGAGGGATCGGAGGACCACAGGCATCTGGGCATCAGCAAGGGTCTGAGGAGGTTGTAGCACTTCTTAGTTCAGGTCACAACATTCCCATAAATCTTTGCTTTCATTGTTACTTGTGCGTATGCTTTTCTTATCTCCCCAGTTAGTTATGGAAAGGGACAGTTATGATCTTTCTTCTAGTGTTTAACTATAAACTAAATTCTTCCTATAATTATCTGGCCTACATGCAGAGCCTGGTAGAATCTTTTAACCTAAAGGATATTACTGCAGGGGCTCAGAAGCAAAATGGAGCTAGTTGTGCTAAGCCTTTCTTCTGCTGTTACATTATTTCTTACCAATTCTACTGAGCTTTCATATGTGTGTATACATATATACATATGATTTTTTAGGATATTCAGTGAGTTATATTTCCAGAAATAGAAGCTGATTCACTGACTTCACATTTACTCTTCTAATTCTTGAAAGACTACGCAACTAACAATGCTTTTTTTATTTTCTTCCTCAAGAGAGTATTTCACAAATCCATCATGTGGAATGACTATATTTATCAATGCTTTTGGCCATATGTAGAACTTATATTTCTGATGTTAAAATATTCTCAATTAAACAAATAAAAGCAAAATAAAACATTATTGTTATATACATACTTATTGCTCTCCTTGACTTTCGAGAATGAAGTACCTTGATTTTTGGCAAGAAGTTGAAGCCAAATTTCATAGCTTTATCTCAGTTTTCCACTGGGAACTGTGAATTACTGGAGAAGAAAAGCCCAGACATTCCTGATTTCTTATAACTTTAGGAAGAAAGAATGAGAAGAAAATCAAGCTCTAAAAGTAGAAAACATCCTATTACTTCAGCCCAATTCACACTCTACGGTGCACTTTAACCTTTATCAATCCGTGCAATATTAAAACACATTTTCCCTAGAAAAGTCTGTTACATCAACAGCAATTTCTGCCTCAAAGTAGGGACAAAATAGGAGTGGGGAGAGGAAAGTAGGAAGGCAAACATAGGGAATAGAAAATGATATAGAGAAAACATTTTTTATTTCTTTCTCAAAATAATGGGGGGGCAATAATAAAAGAACCACATATGTGTGGTTTATATTTAAGTTACGTTATATTAAAAACTCCTCTCATTAGGAGGCAAGTGTATGTACGTAGGGAGGCTAATATAAAACAGTGATAATAAAATATGAAATGAACACATTTTAATGTTTCAAGAATGGCATGTTATATAAAAATCCTTGATCTGCATGTGAGAAAATTTGATTCAAAGAAGTAATTGTAGAGATGAGCTTTTACTGCTAAAGTCTTACTCTCCTAATTAAGCTATATGTCATATTAACATCCCGAGAGAATAGAGATGCAAATTCCTACCGCATACTGTTTACCTACATATCTCCTGATCTCACTTCAAGAGGGCTAACTCACATGCTTGCATTACAGAAAATAAAGAAAGAAAAACTGAAGAAAAGTTTCTCTAACAGAAAGTGTTATCTTGAATAACGGTTCACAATATCTAAAGTCTAGGGAAACTGGGTGTTAGGCATGTTAAAGTCATAGACGCCAAAGCCACTGGACCAAAAAGAAGCAGGAACTATCAGATTAGAAGTTAAAGAGAAAATGCTGCGTACAGAGACACATTTAGTTCAGAAATGAAATCTAGTTGATAAAGACAACGCTTCTTAGAAAAATTGTTTCATAAATTCTGAGAGTGCCCTCAGCTCAGGAAAGCAAGAAGCACTTCAGGGCTCTGAAAGCAATCTGTGAAAGATTGGACCCTACACAAATAGAAAACAAGAGAGTTAAGTACCCTCTGGCTTGTCAAGACCATTAATATTCAGAAAATTCCTAATGGTAATTTATTAATCCATTTTTCAAATTTTTACTAAGTCTATTATGCATCAGACACTGTGTAAGATGTTAGGATAAATCAGCAGCGAAGACCTTCACAATCCAGGCCCTCCCAGAGCATATAGTCAATTGACAATTGTATATACGAAACCAAAGCAATGGAAGGTAGCATTCTGTATGCTCATTGGTCCTAGACAAGTGCAAGGCAAGGGCTGTTCCTGGAACGGAATGCCAAAGGCAGGATCGTGCAAGGGAAAAGAGAGGCCTGGCTCATGACTGCTACAGAAGCACATCAGAGTTCTAACAATAACACTCTAACTATTGATTCCCTGATTCTGTGTGATACCCTGAAGTATCAGGTCTAAGAGTGTTGTTAGAGTATAATTTTTTTCTCTATTAGAAGTCTGTAGGTAAAATTTGGCAAGACTGAGTTTGCTATTTGAGAAGTGGGTCTTGAAAAACTTCCATTAAATACAAACCATAAAGGGTGGGGGGCTTTTTACTGATCCCTACCTCTTTGGAAGCAGAATTATTATTGCCACATAACTGTTTCAGATGCTCTCAAATGTGTAAGGTTGATTTACCTGAAATGTGCATGACATTGTTAATCAACAAAGCTTTGGTGATGCTGCAAACACACGTTCACCATAGACAATGCAGTTAGAACAGGAGCCACAAAGGGGAGTTTTAGAGAGGGATATTGAGTTTTGTAACAGAACACTTTTAGTATCCTGGAATAAGGAGCTTCTGGGGAATGAAGATGTTTCTTAACGGTATAATTCATCTCAGCAATCATCAAAAACCCAAGAAATATTTTAAACTTTCTATCCACTGTCATAGAATCGGTCCACTAGGCTGCTTTTTCTCTGAAAGCTCATTGCACCTAATACATCAGCAGGAATGGGGTGTGTGTGTGTGTGTGTGTGTGTGTGTGTGTGTGTGTGTATGTATGAATAAATACATATATAATGGAAATAAAGAAAAAAAAATTTTTTCTGCAAAATTTAGTTTTGGGTAATTAAAGAGGGAATTATAAGATAATTTGAAACAAAGAAATAGCTGCTATTATATAGAAACTCAAACATCAATAGATAAGGAAAAGCCAGATCAACAATTAATTATCAAAGAGAAGAGTATCCAGGTCATACCCCAATGGATAGAGGGCCTTGCAGTGGTAAAAATTGTCTACCCAAACCCCGGAAATAGAGCTAAAGTTCAAAAACATTGAATGCAATGAAACTTTGGAAAATCTGTATGCTTTCCGTCTCTTTCAATTTCCTCACAATAATGACAAATATAAAACGACAATTTATGAAATATTTTAACAATTTAAAATTAATAAAATTGTTTACAAGAATAAAATTTCAATGTTGCTGTGGGAATTGATTTAACCAATATATGCAGAACACTATGAGAGGTGCCTGGCACATAACTAACCTTTTCTAACTGCTTTGATTAATGTTGTTAAATGGTATCCCAAGTGCCTACCAAAGATCTCAAAACACAGCGTGTGTTTAATATTGTTTGTTAAACAGCAATTTACTAGGACAGTTCAGTCCGACATTTCCCCAGGCATTACTGACCGAAGAGTTTATCTGACTTTCTTAAAATGTGTCTTAAACCCTCCTGATATGCCTGTAGGCCATGGAGGTAATCTGCCTATGCTGCGTGCATGGAGATAATCTCTCTTTGCTGCTTGGAGTATTTCGACTAGTTTATTTCTTCAGTCCAGTGTCTCCTTTCTATTTCACTGCTCCATGTGAACCAACAAATAACTTTATTTTGTTAAACAATAAAAATAAAAATTGGAGCCTTTTAACAAATCTGCCCATTTGCTCAGTGTACTGGTTTGTAACCACACGTGTTTAAGACATGTTAATAAGTTGTACATAGTCTCTTTCATTAATTCAAGAATGTTGGGAATCTTGAACAATATTTGCCTTTTCCCAGACTGGGCAATCCATGTAAACAACACATACATGCCTGAGAGACAACAACCTCAAGAGTGGGATACCTGTAAGAGGTGTTCACTCGTTACTAATAATACACCTAAGGCAAAAAAGGAGAGAGTGCAGGTACTGCCTTCAGCAGCGAGGGTTAGTAATGGTTGAAGTTTTAGACTCTTTTGTCCTAAATGTTTTCCTCAAAGATCTTCATTATGCATTGGTCCAGTGCTTCCTTTCTGTCACTGCACTTAACCATTCACAACCGATCTCCAAGTTATGCTTTGGTCAATGTGTGAGGTCATTTCTTCGGCCCACCCTGCTAGTGTTCAACGTCTTCAGGAGCAGACATGACAGCTGCACCATCCCTTCGTGTCAGCTGCTCTCCCCACGCTTCCTGCCCGGCACAGCAATGTTATGACAAACACCGTGTTAGTGCTGGCGGTTGGCTCGGTGCCAAGACCATATTGTCTTGTCACTAGTTGTTAAGTATGGCTTGAGGAGGACACTAAAGGCACTTTTCAGTAAATGGCATCTGTACCAAGTCCAGCTTTTTCAGTCGTATAGGGATGGCTTGGCATTACGCCCACCTCCCAGTCCTTTAATTTAAATTGGAACTTAAAGCCACATTGGTTTCAGAGTCAGTTTGTCAGGCTCCCAAAGGATTGGCTTGCCTGCTTGATTCAGTCCTTCGACTCAACTAACCTGATATAACACATGACTACGGCTTGCACGCAGCTGGGGCTCAGTGCTGTTCACTAATGGAATTCCAAGATGGTCTTCCTGTTTTCAAGGAGGAAAATAAAACACACAGAAACATCCGGGCAATCACACAGAAGTAAGCCAAGGTGATACTGAGCATAAAATAAGGGGCTGTTTTTATCCAAAAAACAGTTGTAAAAAGTCTTGCACAACAAGAATGAATTTTAGGCAAGATTTTAACGTTGGAACCCAGAAAAGGGACGACAAGGAATTCCTTTATTGTCAGGACAAATGGCTGATAATCTAATTGTTTTATGCCACTATTTTCTAAAGCCCTACATAAATGTAGAGGAATATTGGATCCTGCTGACCAGAGAAAAGTCTTGGTAATAAGTTCTCACATCAGCTCCTTGGGTTTTAGACTTCCAGGAAAGGTCAAAAAGTGACTACACGCAGAGTTTAGCTGATAATTATTTTTTTCTGATGTTTCCAATAGGAAAGAGGGGGAGAAAAACCTTTCTGGAAAGGAATCAACAGGAAATTTAGGTAACACCTGTTAAGATTATTGTTAGGGAAGACCTGGTAATGATATGAGTTAACAACCCTTGGCAGGATAAATAAAGCAGTCATTATGACTCTGTGCCTTGCTCAATCTTACCATGATGTTTATCCCATACTTTTTTTAGCTTTTCTTGTGTCTTAAGCACACTACGCTCTTATTCTTACCATAGCTCTATCATTCAGTCTCTCTTTGCTGCCTGTGTATGTGTGTGCACGTGCACATATACATTCTGTGTTATTAGGTAAAACCGACCAGGATACAAACTGATCAGGGAAGGTGGCCCATAGCACTGGAGGAGGACACAGCCTCTGATTGCTGCAAATGAGAACATTAGTCTATGTATATGTTGAGAGAAATGCTAGGATAGGTGTTTGTGCCTAAAGCAACCGGGTATCAGGCACACACTTCAAAAAGTTAAAAGTTCTAAATATTATTAAATCAGTAGGTTAATAATAAACATTATATGTATAATTGCACATTAAGGAACATAGTGCTGTCTTCTTAAACACGACCTTGATAAGAGGTTCAGGAAATAGCATGCCCTGAGAGGACATGTTCTTAGAGCAAAAGTCAACTATCTCCACAGTAAAATGAAACTTTATTTTTTCTGGTTTGGATGATATTTAATCCTTATCTGGAAAATGGGAAAATAGTAATGGTCTAACACAGATGTTAAAAGAATTTTTTAGTGATGCTAATGTATGGAAAGTGATAGAACGGTGCCTGGTACATATCAGACCCTCAGTAAATGGTAGTTGGTGCTACTATTAAGGTGGTTGTTTGAATTGTTTTCATATATGTCTGTTTAACTGCTTTATGTTGGTATTGTTTGCTACTACAGACTAACAAAGAAGGAATTCTTCATACATTTTAAGAGTTTGGAAAATAAGAGAGTATTATTTAATTGACAAAATTAATAGATTAGGATTGACTAATTAATAGGATGAAGAACAATTATTATTGCAAGCCATAGTGACTCATTCATTAAGCCTTTTTCATAGCAGGAAAGTTTTCTACAATCTGTAACTTATTTTCACACTGTTAATAGTACCTATACTTATGGTGTATGAATAATGTAAGAGTTAAAAACTAGATAATAATTTATCATTTTATCTTCTAAGACATTGTGTCCTGCCTTATGTAGACATTGTGGCATAGTCCTCAGTTTTTGTGATAGCCCAAATACCATCAATGTTATGTTCTTTAAATGACATGCATTAACAGGGAATTTTGGTTCTATCTTCTGTCAA
>NW_012147830.1:2761316-2775733 GCF_000956105.1 Propithecus coquereli | reverse complement strand
AGCATAGCAATACGCTTTAGTTCTAATTTAAAGTGACTGGAGCCCCAACTGACAAAGGAAGGACACTCCATGCCGTAGCAAATCAGATACAACTTGGCTGCTATTCCGCTTCTTTTCACCTTTTTTATTTCCTTGCAAACTCTTTATGGTTATCAGTGTCTAAAGAGACATTTTTTTTTGCCGATTCTTGTGTGTCAAAAAAGCCTACCTGCAATTTCTAACAACTGGGAAATAAAGAGCTATTGCAAAAGACAGAAATGGGTGGTCTCAGAGCCTTCTCCTCCAATCTGGCCTGAGATTGTGGACCTATTTTCTCTCCCCCCATCACACAAAGTCACATAAAATCTTAAAGCAGTTCTACAAGTAGTTAGAATAAAATATGTTTAAAGGATATAATTCTGCAAGCTGCAAAGCCACCAAGTCCCAGGAGGTTTCACTGTGAAATGCTTTGGAGCCCCAATATCTGGAATTTTCCAGAACCTTCCTCCTAGAAATAAAACCACCAGGAGAAAGGAGTGAGGTTGTTATATTCTGCTTCCTTTTCTAGTTCTACTCTGAATCATTTTCTATTTCTATACTTAAATCCTTTACAACTGAAATACTCTACTTGGTTGAAGACTGAAATGTTGCTGCATTTCGAATAAAGACAACATCTGTTCCAAGAGCAATTGAGACAAGACTGGAATTGAAACACAAAACAGGATCTCTCTTAAACATTCTCTATTTTTTTTTTTTTTTGTCAGATTCTTTCAATTTCTGGAACATGGTCTGAAAGCAAACTGGGCAGAGGAGTTATCTCTTTTCATCTTACAGTGCATTTTTATTAGAATTAACTTAGAAAAGAAATAACATTTTTTGTAGGTTATTCAGTTCATTTAATAAGTGACAGCTAAAAAAAAAAAAAAAATGAGTCATTTAACTCTTTCTCATCAACTGAATCTTTTCTTGTTTCCCATTTGAGTAGGTGACCTTGCAGTATATTATCCAAATCCTCCCACAAAAAAGTTGAAAGTGAGAGTAGGTGGTACTAATAATTATGCCAGTACTGTGGGCATTAGCTGAGGTGGTTGGGGAGGGAGGTAGTCATCCTCACTTTGAGAAATAAAATTAATTTGTGGTAAGATTCATATCAAATGTTTTGTTTTTCTTTCTTTCTTTAATAGTTTTTTGGTGTGACAATATCAGGACAAACTCCAGCTGTTTTTTGGATGTAATGACCCAGTTATAAAAGATCATGTAACTGCCGAAAGCACTGCTGGCTAAGACTGTAACCACAACTCATAAGACTGTACCCGTGTAACTCCTTCCAGCAACTTGTATGATCTTCAAGACAATTGGGGATTCTTCTTTGTCAGCATAAACTATTCTCAATCAAGATAATATATAAAGAAAAGGAGACTTATTGCCTAAAGAGAGGTCAGTTCTTCTCAGTTTTACATTTCTAATATGGACTATAATTTTCTAGGAGAGCAAGGCAAAATATCATCTCAGTAATAACTCTTAAGTACATCTTCCCTTTTCTGGGGAACTTAAAAAATATAAGTCCTCCCCATGAGTATATTATATGAAAGTGATGATTCTGAAATAATACATTTTCTACTTCCTTATAAGTACTTCTTGCCAGATTAAGCAGTAAAGCTTTGGCAAGGAAGCCAGTCTTTACCTGTAACTGCACTGGTTGAGGTTAATATTTGATATTATAAATCAAGAGTTAACCATTACATAAAGGGTATACTTAAAGGAATATTTTTAAAAAATATTGAATATAAAAATTATGCTTGTCTCAACAAAATCCAGCTAAATTTATAAAAGACCATCAGTACTTCTACGGAGCAAATTGTAGCATGAATATTTTTTCAGAATATTTTCATTGAGAGTCATATTTTTTATTATTTGCATGGATCTATGCAGAAGCAAAACGAAAGTGGCATTATTAAAGACTGTATGTGTATGCATATGTGTATGTGTGTGTATTTGGGGTTTTTTGTGCATATATATATAAATTATACATGTGTCCATATGTGAATGTATATATTCATATATATATTCTTTATTTTGAGGGAATATATATATAGAGTGAGTGGAAATTAAAGCAAGGAAAGACAATGGAGAGAGACAATAGGAAGTTACTCTTCTCTAAAATACAACAATACTCACATACTGTTTGTATATATTTGTGGTGGGATCATAGCTCAATGTAGCCTTGAATTTCTGGGCTCCAGTGATCCTCTTGCCTCAGCCTCCCACGTAACTGGGACTACAGGCACACGCCACCATGCCCACCTAACTTTTCTTATTTTGCTTACATGCTAATGATGCAAGGCAGGAACTTTAAGGAAAGGTACCCCACAGTTTCCATCAATAGTTATGTGGGAGAAGGTTGCTTGGCCAATGTAACATTGAATTATTCACCAGGGGCATGGCAATTTTCTTTATAACTCCACATGGGATAAAAAGGTGCAGTAGAAGCTTCTGATAGCTTTGCCTGTTTGGTAGCAAGAAACAGGCAGTATTTAATTGCTAATGTGTATGTGGAGGTGGATGAGTACTAGTTCCTAAAAACATGGACAAGAATCATTTGTTTTCCAGAGAAAAGCATGTGCCACTCGCCCACAGCCTTCATTAGAAAAGAAGTACTAGGTCTACTCCGTATACCCTTCTGTGTGTGTGTGTGTGTGCGTGTGTGTGTGTGTGTGTGTATGTGTGTGTGAAAAAGTAATGTTAACGAGGCAAATTGAATAAATTAGAATTCTGATTTTCTAAATATTGAGAAATGTGACAGATTGAAACATCCAACCCCTCCACTGCACACTTGTTGCTTGATGAGAGCATTTCCAAGCTTGGAGAATGTGTGTATTTCCTTTATATCCCTTTACTGAAATTCCCCATATTTTTTTTGCTCATCTCAGATATTCCCTTCTGCATCTCACGAAATTTCTTTCTTCCTCAGTTGCTGTCCAAGAGAGTGGGTTAGATGTGTTTGCTTTTAGCTTAAGAATTCCATTTGCAGTGACTGCCGAGCCATTGTTGGTAAGCAATATAACTGAGAATGTGGGAGCAGAGACTTGGAAGTAAAACTGAAAGCCTAGATTCGTGTCCCAGATCCTTTCCCCGGAGTGTGATCTCATGCAGGTTGCCCTTATAGCCTCATAAACTGATTTTGCTCATTTGTTAAATAGACATACTACTGCCTACTTCACAGGGAGAAAGAAATAAATTAGACGATGTTCATAAAGCCTTTATTACAATGTCTGAAATACATTAAGTATTCAGTTAGCTCATATTATTAATAGTTCAAGGGAATGCAAAACTGCTCCTAGTCAAAACGTGTAGCCTCCGTGTTGGCACTCTTGTGTCTCATGGCTGTCTGCCTCAGAATCACTAGCTTTCTCAGGGGCTAGGCTGGACACACCTTCCTGCTTTCCCCCCCCTTTTTTTTTTGCCTTGTTTTCATTCTAACACTCAAGACCATTGCTGGAGAAGGTCTAAGGAAACAGGATATTGAAAGTAGCATGTAAAGGACAAGTATTAATTTTTTTCTCTTTTATATAAACACACATTTAAAATGTGTGTTCTACATAAAAATTCGGATCCCAATAAAACCACCATATCTTCTCAGTGTCACCTGCTCAGGTTTTTATTCTAGATTGCCTCAGGACTGCTGCTTCAGCTATCAAATGGTCAAGATTGTCCTCTGAGCTTTCCTCTAACATGCAGATGACTCTTTAGATCCCGCTTTCCACAAACACAACTCTAGCACTATTTCTAAGCTGGAAGCTTCTTGTGGCTTTACCTTTAGGAAGAGCTCTGCTACTGAAAAATGTGTCTTGTAATCACAACTCTTCTTGTTCAACTTGAACCTTGGACTAACAACAATAATAATAATTCTCCACATTCATCAGCTTCTTGCTTCAAGCTGGTAAGCAGCATACTGAGGAATGAATTTCAGAAAGAGCAGCAGGCAAACATTGTAAATCTGATGCAGTAATGACAGCATGCTTGCCATTTTTCCTGGCTTCATGGCACTCTCCCAAGAGAAACACATTGTAGTGTTAATTTCAAATACTTATATTAGTGTGGTTTTGTAATAGCTGCTTCTTTTCCAAATCGACCGCCTCCTCCTATGGAACTAACTATGGATATTCCCAGACAGCCCCTTCCTCTTTCCTACAGAAAAAATACAATGACTTCTACAATCTGGTCCCAGTTCTCGCCTGGTCCCAAACTGTAAAAAGATAAGAAAAACTTCAAAACTTCATATCATGTTCTGTTTGCCACTACCTTGGTGCTTGGAATTTCCTGAAATTGTTCTTATATTTGTTTTTCTCAGTCTACATTTAATAATCTATCTGGTTCCATTAAAATAAGATTTGAATGAAATAATTTATTTTCAGAAGTGACTGGAATTAAATAGAAGGATTTCGAGAGTCAACATTGACTATAATACCTTGGAAGGGAAACGGAATTGATGATTAATGATATTTCCATTTTGTTGAAGTAAAGCAATATTATTTATATAGACATAAATATATTATCATCACTCAGAATTTGCCATCGTCTTCCTTAAAAATAGAACTTTTTGGTTTTTTTTAAATTATCCTCATCATAAATAAAAATTTGCAGCTGATATTTCAGTTCCATGATCTACCATTCATTTTCATATCAGAATCACCAGCCCATTGCTTCTTCTAAAGTCAGAAACCCTATATTTGATTACGTTACAGACCTCGCCAGTGAAATGCATAATAGGCACCTCAAACTCAAGAAGTTAAAACAGCATTCACTATTATATCCTGAATTCCATTATTATTTCTGATCCTGTTTCTTTATCTTGATCAATATTAACATCATCTGCCCAATTACAGAAACCACTAACAAAGATGTCATTCTAGAAGTCACATGTCCTGCTGATTCTAAATGTGACATAACCATAGAAACCATCACTTTTATCCCCAGTGAAACTACCCTAGCTCTCATCATATCTAGACAGACATTAGAATAATATCTCAATTCACTATAACCCATCATTCAATTTTCTCCTCTGAATAAAAAACAATCTTTCTGAAAACAATTGATGTGCAATTATAAATTATTATATATTTGAGACACAGGCATATATGGAGATCACAAACTACAGTGTCATCACAGAATGGTTACCTAATAAATGTGAACCCAACATATTGTGGCACATTGCAGACTTTTAATATATCCTGGCAGTGATAAAGCATTATCGGAGGGTTTTAGAAAGATCATTCTCACTAGGCTTAGAGGATTATTTGAATCGAGGTGGGCAAAAATGAAGAGAGGGAAAGTAAGTTCAGGAACTAGAACACTAGACCAGGACATTCAGGATATGTTTCTGATTTGACACACAGAAATGATGGAATGGAGGTTATCTTAGTCTATTCGGGCTACCATAACAAAATATCAGAAACTGAGTGGCTTATAACCAACAAAAATTTATTTCTCTCAGTTCCGGAGCCTGGGAAGTCCACTGTCAAGGCATCAGCAGATAGTGTCTGGTGAGGGCCCGATTCCAGATTCATAGGTGGTGGCTTCTCACCTGTGTCTTTACCTGGTGGAAGAGGAGACCTGGGTCTCTTCTATAAGGGCATTAATCCCACTCATGAGGCCTTCCCTCTCACGACCCCAGCACCTTCCAAAGGCCCCACCTCCTAATATTATTTCTTTGGTGATTAGGTTTCAACATAAGAATTTTGGGGAGACACAAACATTCAGATTAAAGCAGAGGTAAAAGGGGATAGATAATTAAGAAGAAGAAAAATAATTGGTGATAAAATAGCTGTTAGTTAAAAACATTATTATCTTTGAAACCACCTGAGGCAGATTTGTGTGATGGGAAAAGAATAACTGATGAAAGAATCCTGTAAAAAAAACAAAAAAAAACAAAAAAAAAATCCTATAAATATCAAAACTTAAAGGAAAAGAAAAGAAACAACAATAACAACAGTAGCCAGTACATCTATTAACAATTACTATTTTAAAAATAATATGACAATTTCTTTACCTGTACTATCTCATATAATGTTAGGACAAAGCTGTTTCATATTTAGAAAAGAGGAGCAAACTCAGGATAGAAAAAAATTCAAGGAGAAAGGAAGTTGCAACATTTGAGAAATAAAAAGGTTAATTAAATAGACTAAACATCATTTCATTTGGAAGTTAATAAATCACTTCCTATTTTAAGAGAAAAGATTTCACAGAGTACTGAGAGTGAATATTATGTCAGATTAAGAGTAAAGGGAGTTTTCTTAGAAAGTGGAGAAATAACTGTAGATAATGATTGAATGTAAAAGAAAAGATGATAGATTGTTTAGCAGAGGGACCTGTAGGGTTTTCTTTACTTTCGTTTTGTTTTATTTGTTTAGTTTAGCTTTTTTTTTTTTTAATCGAAAAACTTTAAATGTCCTATAGGTAGTGGAAATAGTAGTAGAGAGGAGGTCAAAGATATAGGGGTTGAAGTCATAACTGAGTGAGGTTTCAAGTGAAGAAATCACAGAGAAGGTGGACAGATTAGGCTTGGAGAGTAAGGTGGTGGGGCAGGGCCAGTCATTGAAGCCCCTGTTTTTGGATAAGTGAAGTAAAGGGTCATGAAGGGATGGAAATGAGCTTATGTTTGACAACTCTTTTCTCTATAAGTAGGGGGTGAGGTCAAATTTGCCCCTTATTCTATTTTTTGAATCAGTGTGAAGAGTCCCTCTTCCTGACTTCCTCAGTATAACCTATTATAATAGGATTAGCTCTTGATTGCTAGGTTGAGGGAATAAAAAGACAGTATCATCAGTACTGGCAAGTGAAGACCTGAGCTTCCCAAACGCTTTGCCTACCTCCAGTAAATAGATGCCAGACTTCTACATGAATTCATTCCATCAACATTGTTTAAACATCTATGTCAGATATGTCACAACTGCCTGAGTCCAAGAAGATGAAAAAAAGGGTGAATTCAGCATCCAGTAAACAAATGACGGACATATTAAGAAAAACACTGATTAGCTCCATCAGTAATTGAGAAACATTAAACTGCTATGGATTATGGGTAGAGACAGCAATTGGAATCCACTGAATTTTAGAAACTTTGAATGTTAAAAATGGAAGGAGCCTTAGTCAATGTCATTTTCAATGTCTTGATACTGTGAATCTGAAAGATAAGAAAGAAAGAAGTTAAAAGGTTGCATAAGATAAAGTTTTTCCCTCTTAGTCTCAACACGCAACAACTAAAACACCACAGGGAAGCTAAATCTATAAGGACTCCAAAAGAAATTAATGTCCATCAGGTTAATAACCCAAATCCCAAAGTAAAATGATGTAATGGATGACAATATTCTACACTTAAAAGACAGGATACAACTTGAAACTGACAATTGTAGCTTCAGTTCAGGTTCTGGGAAATATGCCTGGGTGGTAAATTTCTTTCAAAGTACAACAGCCCATAGGAAATAGCAAATGAGATTTAAAAAAGAAAATTTTGCAAGGTAATAAAAATGTTTTATGATGGATCACTAGTATGAAATGTAAGAAACTCAATATTCAGGAAGGTACTCTACAGAGACCTGATCTAATTTTTCAAAATAATTTTGGATGAGAGGCTCTCTGAGTTGGCAAAAGCCCAGTGATTGGAACATTGATATATTAAATATCTGCTGTACGAGAAAGGTAGGATGCAAATGTGCAAACGTTAGGTTTATGCTACCAAGAGCAAAAGTGAGGGCTGAACGATTTAATTATAGTGTTACACGTAAGGCTTGAAATGCTCTCTGATAGCTCTTCCCTGCTAATAAATAGATAAGTTGTACATTTTCTTGCGTATTGTTCATCGGGGGAAATGTAGAATATCAGAAGTCAAGAAATCAGCCACTCAGTAAAGAGATTCTAAACTGCCTGCAATTATGGCATATGCTAAACATCTAGTCAGATTTTAGTTATTAACATAAAAGAAGTAACAGCTTTGACACAGTTGTTAATACTTGTAAACCTGCCCTCTAATACCCAGCACTAACTGTCTCTTCTGCTGTTAAACCTGTTTGTAAAGGACCACTATTATTGTCAGTGTTCTGTACTACTCAATAAACAGTAGCAACTGTTTGTAGGATTAAATTGTGTGGTGGTAGTGTACTAAAGATTTTTGGCAAAATCTATTAATGTACGTGTTCTTTTAAGACATAGATATACTAGGAGAGAGAATTCTTGCTCAGGAAATAAATTCAGCTGAAATTCTTATTTATCTTCTGTTACTTAGAAGAGAGAAATACAGTTTGCATTGTAGTAGGCACTGTGGGCTATAATTTTTTTAAACTGTGATGAGTTTCACTCAGGTAAACTCTTCTAATAAATGGAGGATAATAGGATATTAGACAGATAAAGGAGGAGAGACAGGTGAAATAATCATGACAATATAAATCAATACAACAGTTCCCATGTATAATATATGTAAAAATAACTTCTAGCATTTTGATGGCAATATTTCAGACTCAATCCTATGGATAAGGAAACCCATGAGGGTATATTCAAACTAGAGATTAGAAGAATGTCAAAGCATATTAATTATTCTCGAGAACTTTTAAAGACAAAAATTCAATGCTGCCTAAGCTGCATAAATAAGTTTAAAACTAGTAATAAACTTATGCTCATAGAATTTTACCACCTTAAAGACCAAATCCATTTACAAATTAAATCAATATAAAACCATGACCAATAAAATTCTAATTAGCACTATTAATATTATAATAGTTGATAAAGTTTTATCAAATAAATTTGTGATATTGACTTTAATTAAGTAGAAGTGTGGTTTATATCTATTTGATTCTTTTGAAATTGAACATAATGAATCATTTTAGTAATCATTCTAAAAATTATTATATTTAAAAAAATAACTTGTTTTTAAATATTCTTTTATTACATTGATAGACTATTCTTGAAATTAATATAAAATATTTTGAAACATTTTATTCATTGTAGATTTTGCATATTACTAATAACCTGGTATGAATATTTACATTTAGGCTCTCTGAACCACATCAACTCAGTGACAGTGGTTATAGCCCTATATATTCGAATCATCCTGTGCCTGGTCATGGCTCAATTCTCCTCTCCCTTTTTATACATGAATTACAGATAAAATTTTGTAAATCGTAGTGTAACATCTTGTGACCAGCTTGGGACTAAAACATTAAACTAAAACGAACATATCGGCATCCCATTTTTGTGGCATATTCAACATATTAATTTTTTAAAAAAGACTAATGTGAAGGGAAAAACACAAAACATTAACAAAGCTAACACTATATACCGTATCAATGTGGTGGGCAGAATAATGGGCCACCCCAAAGACGCCCCCACACTAATTCCCAGAACCTGTAAATATGTTACCTCACATAGCAAATCGGACTTTGTAGATGCAATTAAAAGTGTGAACCTTGAGATGGGGATATTTTTCTGGATTATTCAAGCGGGTCCAATCTAATTATGTGAGTTCTTAAAAGCAGATTTTTTTTTAAATGTACATTAGGGAGAGATGTGAGTTCATTTTCACACTCCTGACCTACAGAACTGTAAAATAATAAATGTATATCTTTTAAGCAACCAACTTTGTGGTAATGTGTTATAGCAGCCATAGAAAACTAACACAGTTATTGTGCAAGATATATAGAAGGCCTATGGCCACAATCTATGGTCTAGAAGTAGACATGGTCAAATATCTAAGTTACATGCGATATGATTATTACTAAAAGCTGTGAAGAAAATGGTGTAATGGACTTAGATAAGAGAAGCATGAAGGTAGACTTGTGGTTCAAGTTGAGGATGATATTTAGGCAAATGTGAGAGAAAAAATGGTAAATGAGTAGGAGTTATCAAGGGAGGTTGCGGGAGACCTAGTCAGCACCCGTCCCAGGCAAGCAGCAAGATAGCACAAAGTGTTGTGGGACCTAAATTACATACAATGCCATGATTGTAGTGTAGATTCAGACTGGGGGTAGGAGATAGGAACGGTGGAGAGAGATGAGACTGAAGAGGTGTCCTGGGGTCAAATGCTGTAAGAATATCTAAGCCAGCTTGTGGAGTTTGGAATTTATGCTTTGGGAATATGTTTTCAGCAAGGTGGTAGCATAATCTTATAGAACTAAATGGTTTTATATTGGGATCCTAGGGTATTTTACAAGATAGTAATGGCAGTTAACATTTGAGTTACTTGATAAGAACTAACAAACTCCTTTTCTTGCAATGATGTAATAATGGGAGATTTTCTTTCTTGTAAGACCAGAAATGATCTTAACTATTAAGAGGTTTGGACTACCAAAATCTATTTTTTCTTTCTATCTCACAACTTACCTTGTAATATGATTAACATTTTTAAAAAAGCTTAATAGTTTAGAATACAAGCTATCTATAATCTTTGGCTCAAATAGAAATTATAATAACTGTGAGAAAATTATAATAGCCTTATCCTTATAACACAAACTTTGTATACAGCTTAGAATGGCTAAAGAATTATTCTCCAATAAGAAGGTGTCAAGTCAAATGTTACGAAGTTTGATTTAAGTGTGTTATCTCTTATCGAGGTCACATTAGGGCAGACAGTAGGGAAGAAAGCTTAGATGATTGAGCACAGAGGAGGAGAGGCACTGTGCCCATGGTATGGATACAGAAAAGAAAAATCTTATCTTTTTACTCAAAGGGTTTTATACTTTTGGAACAGAGACATGGATAGGGGAAGAAATCATAGATTATGGGTGCTATGGTAGGGTATAGACAGAGTAAAGTGACAAAGAGGGATTGTCCATTCCTCCTGGAGGTTTCGTGGTGATGAACAAAATGAGAAGCTCCAAACAGCCGTGCCCTTCCCTGGGGTCTGGAGGATCAGTGGCAAGAACATAAGGGAATAACTGGGGAAACACAGATTCTAGGTCTCGTTTGACCACAGTTCTATTTTTGCTGCTTGTGTCTTGGACAAGTTATTTTTCTGTACTTTGGCTTCCTCGTTTGCACCAATACAGTGCTCTTACCATTAAACTTTTTTCTATGGAGTCTCAGGGTTTTGTGCAGGAGCATCAGAGGCTGCTGTGGGGGCTGAAAGGAGGCGGCACGAAGCACTGTCGCAAACAGAAGTCTCACCGTGTCTGCTTTGCCGACTGGCATTTATATACCCGAAGAAAATTCTGCTTTTAAAAAATGTAAAGATTTGATAAAGCACTGAGAAGCAAGATTCTGTGATGAAGAGTTATGTGTGTGTGTGTGAGTGTGTGTGTGTGTTTTGCATTCTTGTTGCAGTTTGCCTTCTGAGGCTATTTTAGATTCTGGTAAGAATGGGGGCTCCGAGTAGGATTTGCTTTCCACTTTCCTTGCAAGAAAAAGCCAGAAAGAGCTATGAGGAATAGATGCAATAGGAGCTTAACATGTTTCCCATCATCAATAAAAAAATTTCTCAACTTAAATTCTGACCATTCCAGGTAGAAGGATGAGTGGCAGAAATGAAACATTAGATTGCATAATACAATTACAGTTAATCTGAGTATAATATTTTAGATTTCGAGACTCTTCTTTCTTCTCTCTATATGTACATGATCACCCCCTTTTGATCATTTCACTACTTAAAAACATAGGTCAAGAAAGGAGGCAGATGTATAACAAATACATTAAATGTTGGGCATTACTAGCAACTTTTCCTGAAAGTCAGACTGCAGGAAATGTTGAAACTAGGAGCTAATAGAACTTTGGAGTTATTTATCATTTTCATTTGTTGGTGCCTTGCTACTATTCAGTGAGCTAAGCATGGATAATTGAGAGTCTGCCATCAACTAAGGGTCCTTGAAATTACAGTTTTAAATATAAATGATCGTAAAGTCAAGTCATACACACACTAGTAACTTGTGGTTATAACAGATGGATTCAAAGATCTTTTTACTTATTCAGGAATATGCCATTTCCTTCTAGTCAGCCACCATTTATTTAGTTGCAAAGCAAAAAGCAATTGGGGATATGAAGACATATAGAGTAGGAGAAATAGTGTCTTGCCTCCAAGAATATTTAAAAAAATGAGAGAGAGAGAGAGAGAGAGAGAGAGAGAGAGAGAAAAGGAAAATTCATATGATCTATATAGTCCAGAATTATGAACACTCTTAACTTAAAATGATTGTGCCTAGTTGAAGGATTCATGGTCCAACTGCAAGTGGGGTCTCTAAATAGTAAAATAAACAAAATATTATTCAGAATTATTGGTACTTTAAACATCTTCTGTTCTATTTAGAAACTTTCCAGCTTTTTTGTTTCTATTATATTTTAACTTAATGTTTGTTAATAATTACATGAAACGTACATTTGAAAACTTTCCCTGCTTTTTCTTCCTTTCTCCCTTCCTGTGGATGATTATGTGTGTGTCCAGTTGCTTTTCCTGAAAACTATATAAAATAGCTATATCTCTCACATAACCCCACCTCCTTCTTTTAGGGCTTCTTAAGATAGTTACAGTGAATTATCATGTAAGAACATTGAAATTAATACCTCATTTTTCTCATCAGAATATCAAGATAATCTCTATTTACATTATTTTTTTAAATTACTGATCCATTACTTAGCGATGGGATTAAAGATAAAATCATGAAGCATTCACACCTATTTTATTTACTTTTCCTTGAATTGCTGTTTGTGAAATTCTGAGTGTTTACAGGAAAACATAGCTGTAGTCTTTGTCTGTTGTTTACACAATACTGAATTCTCAGACAATAAGTTCTAAGTAGGGATATAAAGGAAACCTACAGGCATGTGGGTGACCAGCCATTCCTCAGATAAAGTCTATAGATCCATCTCTTGGCATGAGTTGCATCTGCTCTTGTCTGCAAGAGAAACGTGCAACTTTATTGTCTTTCTTATGCCTTACTGTTCCTTTGTCCCTGCAATCTATGACAAACATGCCCACGGGTGCTGTTACCTCCTGGATCAAGGCTCCCTTTGGTGCTATTCTGAATCATTTCTGGGGCCTTTTGCTTACATGGTCCCAACTGTCGTAATTTGAAATGGCTATTTGGAAACTCAGATTCCATTCTCAATCATCTTTGTTTCTTAAGTACTTTTTACCAAAATGTAACTGGAAATTGTTAACACAATTTAAACAGTACTTTTTGGAAATTTCCAGCTTTACATTTTTACCTTTGCTTTTATAAAAAGTTTAGTCGATATTTTCTTGGGCTGTTGCCTACAAGAGTAAAATAATAGCCCATTAGAGGATCCCTGTCCTTTGAAAAATAGGTTTTGCGCTGATGAAAAATACCATATAACATCGCAGGAATTTCCTATACTGTTCAACTAGTACCTCACACCATGACAGAGAGACAAAGTGATGTCTCTCTTCAAAGGTGAGTGGGTAGAGCTGTGAGGAGTATCCTCTTTACAGTCAAGTATTCCAGTAATGGAGGAGCCTTGCCTTCATTATAATCACAAGAAATCTTTATGATGTATCCCCTTGCCTAATATATTGTTAAAAATTAGCACTTCTACTATTATTAGTAAAAAAAAGGAAAAATAAATATTGCATTTAATGGAGGTTGGGGGAGTCAGATACCTAAAGAAAAGTGTGCAAGCATTACCTGCTCATCCTAACATGAAATGACTTCAGTGTGCTTGCTCACTGTGCCACTTGTTTTCCTAAACATTTTCCAGTGAAATTGTCTGTTCTTAGAGGGCATGAAGCCATGGATATTAAATTCATTCACTTATTTAGCCATCTTTTCCTTTACCAAGAAATAATAGCCAATTTTTATTAAACATTCCATCCTTGTTAAACACTGCACCTGTTCATTACAAGATGGGTGATTTGGGGCAGGCCATTTAATCTCTCCATGATTGTTTCCTTAGTGTTAAATTTGGGAGAATAAATAGGCATTTCCTCATAGCTTATAGGATTCTTGTGATGATAAAATCAGACACTATGCGTACAACATATAGAACCAGGCTGGCAAATAAGTGATTGCAAATAAATATCTTACTAATAAAGAAACTCATTTAATTTGTGCCAAAGTCCCACAAAGTCATTATTGTTCTCATTCAAGGCATCTCACTTCCAGATGCAGAAAGTAAAGCTCAGAGAAGTTATTTAGCTTACTCAAAATCTCACAGCAGGGAGGCGGCATGGTTAGGATTGAAATCCTACTTTGGTTTCCCAAACTAGAGTACTGTCGGCACTGATACCCTGTCTCCTTTCCTGAGCAGTTGCTATTCAGAAGTGCTTGCTAGCGTTAAGACTCATGTGGAAACTGAAGTTTCAGCAGGATGAGTCCAAACATGAGAGGCAGCCAAATGGTTCAAATGCTGGCTTTGTCACTGATAGTGGGACCTTGTTAACTAATCTCTCTGAGCTTGAATTTCTTTATTTATTAAAACAATGTCTATAGTAATGACGATCTTCC
>NW_012147830.1:2758522-2758936 GCF_000956105.1 Propithecus coquereli | reverse complement strand
CCTAAATAGTTTCATTGAAACACTGAAGATTATTTTTGTCTGTGTGATCTGTTTCTTACAAGATTATGTTTAAAACTTCCACATAATTATAAATTTGTGAATTCACTTTGTATATATAAGATTTTACTTTACCTATATGATTCTGTGTTATTATTTAAGTAAAAAGCATCAGATTGAATAAAGGAGGACTCTCCCTAATAATAAAATATTCAACAAGAAATAGTAATAATCATAACTGTCTTAGTCTGTTCAGGCAGCCATAATAAAATAACATAAACTGGGTGCCTTATGAACAACAGAAATTTATTTCTTTCAGTTCTGAACCCTGGGAAGTCCGAGAGCAAGGTGCCAGCAGATTTGCTGTCCGGTGGGGGCCTGCTTCCTGGTTCATAGGTGGGCATCTTCTCACTACAT
>NW_012147830.1:2757772-2758331 GCF_000956105.1 Propithecus coquereli | reverse complement strand
ATTCCAAACAATGTTCTGTGAGGTTTGGGTTCAATCAAAAGGCTACACTCAAAGTTCTGGAAAGCCACATGTGGCCCCAAGGCTGCAGGTTCCCCACCCCTGCCTGCCTCAGCCTCCAAGGGTAGCTGGGACTACAGGAGCGCTCCACCATGCCCAGCTAATTTTTTTCCTATGTTTTGTAGAGGCAGGGTCTCACTCTTGCTCAGGCTGGTCTCGAACTCCAGACCTCAAGCAATCCTCTTGCCTCAACCTCAAGAAGTAGTAGAATTACAGGTGTGAGCCACTGCACCCGGCTTAAATAGACCATTTCTAAATGTAGTGACATACCACTTTTGAATAAGCATCTTGTCATACTGTGGCTTAGACATAGAGAGCTGTGACTAGTGCACTTGAGGCCAACATCTAACTAAAAATGTCATTTTTAGGGGAAGTATAGAGAAGCCTCATGGAACAGAATGTTCCTTACAGAGAAAAAGCCAAATGAGAAAAGGTTAACCCAGTACGAAATCTTTCCAAGTCTGCCCCCTGGACTTATCCCAGGTCCTGATATCAGACATAT
>NW_012147830.1:2757221-2757722 GCF_000956105.1 Propithecus coquereli | reverse complement strand
ATCCATCCAGAAGAAAACAAAAAAGGAGCCCCCAGAGTAAAGTCTTTATGTGGCTTAAAGACTAACATTTAAAAACCAAATACGTAATAACCATTTTTTTTTTTATTTCAGCATATTATGGGGGTACAGATATTTATGTTACTTATGTTGCCCTTGCCCGCCCCCCAAGTCCGAGTTTCAAATATGTCCATCCTTCGGGTGGTGCGCATTGCACTCTTTGTGTATGAAAATACCCGTCCCCTCCTCCCCCCTTTTTTTTTTATTTCAGCATATTATGGGGGTACAGATGTTTAGGTTACGTATGTTGCCCTTGCCCACCCCCCAAGTCCGAGTTTCAAATATGCCTGTCCTTCGGGTGGTGCGCATTGCACTCTTTGTTTAATAACACCTTTTTAAACAGAGTTACTTTAACTTATTCAACTTCACATGATCAGCACAATAGGTAAAAATTGTCAAAATAACCTCTATTTTCTAATGGCCATTGTCCTCTTAAGCCCAACT
>NW_012147830.1:2754446-2755648 GCF_000956105.1 Propithecus coquereli | reverse complement strand
GCCTAATGAAATCTTTCCAAAAATTTCTCCATTGCCCATTATTTCTGTCCTCCTCTTTTGAAATCTATAGATTTTTTTTGTACTGTAAATGGTGCATTCCAATTCAGTTTTTTCTTCTACAATCTACACAACTTTAGATTTAAAAATAAAGAGTTAATTTAAATTACTAAACTATCACATCATTTTCCATAAAATTGTTCTTGTATCTTAGACTTTCTCTTTGTCTTCATTTTTACCTTTGTTACATTGCATCTAATATTTTTTCCATAGGAATTTTATTATTTTTAAGGGATTCATTTCCTTTATACATTTCTTTGGGCCTTCTAAAATTGTTGATTTTTATTGGCTAACTTTTAGCAGGTGATTTCTCACTTAGTCTTGGAATTTTGGTTGAATTATTAATTATACGAGTGTCTTGAAGACAAAAATCACAAAATATAAATATAAATAAAAATGAAAAGTGATGAATATCTCTAAGAGAAAAGGATGGAACACTAAAGTAGGATGAAGCCCCAAACACAGAGCAATCTGCAGAAGTCCATAAAGCCCACAGGATGATTGGAAACTCAATATGGACAGCGTTAGGGAATTCTTTCAACATGTGGTTCCACCTTCCCTTGGAAACTTGTCTACATATAGCTGGCAGATGTGGGCTGAGAGATTGGAGAAGACACAGCTGTTTCTTGCACTCCTGAATCTGAGAGCAGCATATATCATGGGACCTACCCAGATGCAAAGATGATTATGAAATATAGTCCCTTGGCTGCACTCCTAGAAACAACTGTCCACTGTGAAACGGGGACATTATTTTGTATCTAATAGCTTGCTGACTTTGCTATAGAACCAACCCTTAGACATTAAACACACACACACACACACACACACACACACACACACACACACATAATTTTGTCAGCAGCCATTCCTTTTTTAATAACACTTTTTTTTTTTATTTCAGCATATTATGGGGGTACAGATGTTTAGGTTACGTATGTTGCCCTTGCCCCCCATCCAAGTCTGAGTTTCAAATATGCCTGTCCTTCGGGTGGTGCGCATTGCACTCTTTGTTTAATAACACCTTTTTAAACAGAGTTATTTTAACTTATTCAACTTCACATGATCAGCACAATAGGTAAAAATTGTCAAAATAACCTCTATTTTCTAATGGCCATTGTCCTCTTAAGCCCAACTAATAAAAATTC
>NW_012147830.1:2751186-2752722 GCF_000956105.1 Propithecus coquereli | reverse complement strand
ACAGAGAAAAAGCCAAATGAGAAAAGGTTAACCCAGTACGAAATCTTTCCAAGTCTGCCCCCTGGACTTATCCCAGGTCCTGATATCAGACATATTTTGGGTGAGGAGAATTCAAAGGAATGTAAAACAGGATGAAGGGATATAATAAGATGTCATTGGGGGCGTAAGTATTGCCATTCTACCCTCTCTTTACAACATTTCAGACAGAAATAGTAAAAGAGTTTTCCTCCCTTCACCTCAGACTGCTACACAGCCGTGGTCCCTAAGAAGCTCTAGAGGCAGAGACACTCGGTGGAGGCCCTCCTAGAAGAGGTCCTGGCACTCAGCATAAATGTGGATTTTCTGTAGATGCAGCAGATGTGCCCAGAATCAGCACAAAGTTTCAGAAAAGAGGCAGTAGCCCCAGTCGAGACTGCGCTGCTTTGTGGGCCCACTTGGTATCTTGAGCCCATCTGAAATCCCCAGAACATCCTCTAGGAACTCATTGGAATGTTTTCTTAAGCACGCTGTCATATGTAAGAGTAGGCGGGGCCAGAGCCAATGACATGCAGTTTATGTCAAGAAAAGTGCCCCATTCAGACTCACAGGCTGGGGAAACTGGGAGACAAAAATATCCCCTAACCTTCTTACCCTTTTTGTTTCCTGATCCTTCCCAAGACCTTTGGCTTATCTGAAAACCTGCCATTGCTGCCTTCTTTCAATTATGATTCTTACTTTATATAATGATGATTTAATAATGTAAGAAATATCAAAGCCACATATGCAAACAGAAGCCTTATTTAAATATATCAAAAGGATCAATTATGATCTCACGTTAATTTTGAGCATTTTCATTGCAGACTGATTTGATCCAGAGTACTTTAAAAGCATAACTTTTATCTCAATTACCATAAGCAACAAAAAGAAAAGTTTTGTTTTTCAACATAAGAACTACTAGAAAGAAAGCAGCATCACAAAACAACATAAGAATTAATAGCTAACTGTAAAATTCCATCAGAAATAATCCCAGCAGTACATACATTAGTCTGAGGGAAGATAAATAGAAACCAACAAACATCTTAGAAATTCCATATAAACATTTAATCATCACAAATAAGCTGTAGTGATAGTCCCCAAAGGAGTACTGCAGGAAAAATATGTTCCTCATATAGATCCATTGATCTCCAGTGGTTTTTCAGGACTAAAATATTTGGTGTAAAACTTGCTGGTGAAGTCATAACTCTATTGAAACACAGCAGGGAGACCATTCAGATGATTTTCATTTATCCTTTAAGCTATGGTTCCTTAAATAACATTATGCCTCTACTTATCCCCAGTACAATTTTGATTTCATCCTCATTTTAAAAAATAGGTTTGCTGTAATTTAGAAAACATCTTCTCTACAAATATATCTCATTACCATTTAACACACTTAGCAGAATTGATCCATTTAGCAAACATCAGTTACCTAAAGTGTGATATTAGTCTGTCATCGTATTTTCCAGAAAAAAATCTGGAGAGGAAGAGGAACTAAATTAATGAGTAAACCTTCACATG
>NW_012147830.1:2739143-2740346 GCF_000956105.1 Propithecus coquereli | reverse complement strand
TATATATATACCATGAAGTTCTACTCAGCCACAAAAAACAATGGTGACCTAGTACCTCTTGTATTATCCTGGATGGAGCTGGAGCCCATTCTACTAAGTGAAGTATCACAAGAATGGAAAAACAAGCATCACAGGTACTCACCATCAAATTGGTATTAATTGATCAACACTTATGTGCACATACAGTAGTAATATTCATCAGTTATCAGGCAGGTGGGGGGGATAAGGGGAAGGATATATTCACATCTAATGGGTGAGGTGTGCACCATCTGGGGGATGGACATGCTTGAACCTCTGACTCGGGCGGGGCAAAGGCAATACATGTAACCTAAACATTTGTATCCCCGTTATATGCTGAAATAAAAAAAGGAAATGAGCAACTAGAGATTTATCATGAGTCACTACATATCATGGATGTATGGTTCCTCACATGTTATTAGATATTGTAAGTTCTGTACAATGTTAACTACAGTTTATGGGTTTAATCATTTGGTCAGGTTCACGGGACAATTGCAGGTGTAGTAATTTGCAGGTAACTGAACTAAGAGGACATCATTTAACTATTTGATTTGAGATTCTGGTGTCCGAAGCTAAAGAAAGCAGCGAATATTCCATCTTATGTTATTCTTTGTGGATGTGCTACACAGAACTGAGGTACATTTTTTCAGTATCTGCACCATATAGTGGAGTCCTGATGGCAAACAATAAGACTGGAAATGAAATCTTCTTCTCTTTCCTCTCTCTATTGTATGACACGCTCTTTTTCCCTGAGGTAACAGAGAATATATGCATTTAACAATAAGCTAAATTTTTAACACTTCCTATAAGTCAGAATTAGGAAGAACCCTACCAGTAAAATTGTGTCAAATCCTAATTTCAAAGGTTCTAATACAATAAGAAAAGATAGTGGAGTCTTTCATTTAAACTAGAGACAATAGGATGGCTTAATATACTAATGAAAAGCACAGTTCATTGTAAACAAGGATAGTTTTTACTTTAATCAGATGTGATTTCCTTTAATATTTTTCTACTTCAGAACACAGGAAAAAAAAAGAACTACAATTTTTTGATTAAAATTTCTAATTTTCCAATGTTGAAATAAAGGTATATGAAGAAAAATGCATGTAAAAAAGAACTATAACCCTTGAATTGTGCATGAACTCGCCTCTCTCTCTGTCTCTGTGTGTATGTGTGTGTGTGTGT
>NW_012147830.1:2737671-2739093 GCF_000956105.1 Propithecus coquereli | reverse complement strand
TTTAGAAAACATCTTCTCTACAAATATATCTCATTACCATTTAACACACTTAGCAGAATTGATCCATTTAGCAAACATCAGTTACCTAAAGTGTGATATTAGTCTGTCATCGTATTTTCCAGAAAAAAATCTGGAGAGGAAGAGGAACTAAATTAATGAGTAAACCTTCACATGGGCATCTCTTTTATAAGCCTTAAAATCTGTTATGTTGTCAGCACAACAGTAGCTGCTGGAATGTTAGTAACGAAGGGATAGGCTTCATCTGAGCCTACTACGAGCCTAAAATTTATTCCAGAAGACGATGCAACCTGAAGAATAGCATAAGAAAGCAGACAAAAAATATAAAATAGGTGAAACATTTTGATGTTAAAGGGAAACAGAGAAAGAATTGCTAAGAGTTATGTGAGGTTGCTCTTGAAAAGATTTGGAAAAATAAATAAAGTGTTGAGGGAATCAAACCACTTACTTTAATCCAGTCCTTCAATTGCTACCAAAGTAATGTGAATTGGGAGCCACATCAAGAAGATATTTGCTCAGGCATTTGCAGTCTGTGTGGTCTTTGTCAAATCTCTTAACTGTTCAAACATCTATTTTTTGATGAGTGGGTAACAGTATAAAACTCTAACTTAAAGGACTTTCCTGATGTTCAAATGTGGTGATAGATATGGAAGCTTTTTATAAACAAATAAAAATTTTACAAATCTCTGTTACTAATTTTTGAACTCTAAATACTAGTAATTCCAATTATTAATGATAATAATAAAGACAATATTATTCAAGGACCTCATTATTGCTTTAACTTTTAAAAAATCTAATCTTATATTGTTGACCTGTAATATTTGTAAAGCATTTTTATTTTTTGTAATTTAGCAATTCATTCCTCCTACCAAATTATATGTCTGGGGTGAGTGTGCATGTGTGTGTGTGCACACTTTCACGCTTTTTCTCACTGAAAATAATAATTAAAATTTTAAATAGCTGCCTATATACTACAGATGATCATTCATAGATATTGAAACTAACAAATTGGAGTGGTGTCTCTGGACCTAAATTTTAGCATGACATCCAGCCTGTTGATCGTCTATCAGTTGGGTCCTGCTTAGCTACCAGACAGTGATCTAAGGAAGGATCCCAGTGGGGTAGCAGACAATGGCCTTAGTGGCAGTTATCAATTGTGTTGCTTCCCTCTTGTGAAATATGCATTCTTCTACCTTGTTCCATTTTGAATTCCTTTTAAACATCTATTTACATATATGTTAATTTGGTATTACTTTATCAAAAATGTCTGCGCATGAGACCATGGCAGCATGAAGTAAAGTTTACTTAATATCCTATTCTTTCCAAATGGATATGTAATACATAAATTAAGATAACAGGAGAATATAGTTCTCATGTTCAAAACCCTGGGTAACTATAAAAATA
>NW_012147830.1:2734328-2736581 GCF_000956105.1 Propithecus coquereli | reverse complement strand
TATCTTTCCTGTCTTCATTACTATTGCCTCTAGGAATTGAGTGTAGTGCCAGCTTAAATTGGCTTTTAATAAATATTTGTTCAAAAGTGAATGAATAATTATATTTGTTTCTTTGCCTTCTAAACCAAGTTAAATAGGGAAAAGAGAGAGTTTTAAATGTGCCAGGGATATCTGACATATATTCATTGACAAGGTAAGCAGCTTGTCAGCACTGATACTGTACTTTATCAATAAGTAATCATTAATAATGTGTGAAAATATTTTGTTGCCATGGTCTGGCCATACCTACTCGATAGTGCCGGATGACTAGTGGGTTTGTGTTCTCACTTATCTTTATCTTATCTTATCTTATCTCATTTATCTTTCACTTATGCTAGTAGGAAATGTCTTCTTGCCATCTGGGGGATTTTTTCCCTGGCAGCATCTCAACTCCTCTTCTATTAAAACAGTGTCTTATTAATTGAAGACACTTTTTTGAGCTTTCCAAAAGGGCAACAAATTAATATTTTAAATAATTCTCTGCTACTGTGTCAATGGCAACACAGTGTACATATTAATAACTACAATGAAATTATAGTATTAATATGCATAGAATTATACTTTAAAAGGATAATGTATATAACTGACACAATATGAACATGATATGATAAAATAGTAGTATTCCACTTCGTTCCTAATCAAAGTTCTTCTCACTAAGAAATCCAAATCCTCTCTCATCACCAATCCTCACAGAACAGTGTTGATTCCACAGGGAGAAAACATATCTGCTGCCAAAATGAATACAGACAACATAGCTTTATTAGAACGCTGTGGGAAAGAAGGCTCTCTTTTTATATATTTCATCTATAAAGCCACATACAAATTTATAACAGTACATTTTTCAAGATACCATTCTTTTCTTTGTTACTTAACCTGTGCACCCCAGAACATAGAAGGCTGGATCAATAAAGGGACCTTAAATTAAGCCTCCTTACTCTGCATCTTTGTAGCTCCAGACTTTTATATGTAGGCAGTAATTCATATTTTACACAATCACGTTAGAAGTGGAGCATAGAGGTGTTGACTCCAGTTCCCTATGGGAGAAAGATTCATATACTCAGGGAAAACTGATTTGTTCCCTGACATACTACAAGGAAAGATGAGTCTGTGTATTTATTCCCCCAAACCTGCCAACCTTTCAGCTTATTTACTTAAAACATGATTTTATTTTCACTTGTAAAACTGCTGTCGCAAGTTAAGAGTAAAAGGTGAGAGAGAAAGCAGATGTCAGTTGATATCGCTTGGAGGGTGATACACATTGCAATGGAATCAGTGTTGATGAACCTCCCCTGGGAGACTGAAAAATGCAATCCCTAAAATCTGGAAAGACACAATTATTTACTCTTTCTCTATCCTTTTTATTATTTCCAGCTTTTGAATCAGTTTAAAGAAAATTAACAATTTCAATGTATAACATATTAGTGGCTGTCTAAATATCACTTATAAAATAGAAAGCATATATATTTTAATTGGATTTTTTTCTTTCCATCTACTCTGTAGGAAAAAACAACCCATTTTGCTATTGTAACTTTGACCCCGGTATGAGAGGACATTTGCATTCTTGGTTTCAATTACGTGATCCCAGCAAATGTCTGTCCCTCATGCCCAAGGGGCAGAAGATGGTATCATAAGATCATTTTTTCTTGGAAGGTTATATTTTCACTCGTTTCCCTCACACAGTTCTACTCTCGTGTTTTCAAATGTAAGAATAAATATGCTAGTGGACATGAATAAAACACATACAAATGTAGTCAACTTCCTTAACAACAATAAAGAAAAGCCTGCAAGGTAGTTATTATTGACACCATTCTTTTAAGGGGCGGGTTTCACAATGTTGCCCTGTCTGGACTCAAACGTCTAACTTCAACTGATCCTCCCGCCTCTGAATAGCTGGGACGACAGGCACATGCCACTGCACGACCTTCATTTTAACACTGAAGGAATTGAAATTAAGAGGAAGCAATTTTGCTTTAGTACACAGATAATGGAAAAGTATCTGGGCTTTAAATACACCTCCCTCCTAAGCCTCTTCTCTTTCCGCAAGACATGTATCCTTAACCTCCCAATCTCTTGGCTTCCTATCTACGGTATGAGAATTACATACATAGTGTAAAAGGCTTTTAAATTTGAATAAACATAAACCTACATACATCTAAAATTAGATAAACCCAGACATTTAGGCCAATTTGCTTTTAAGAGTTTTTTTGAATGGAT
>NW_012147830.1:2731532-2732655 GCF_000956105.1 Propithecus coquereli | reverse complement strand
AAAAAATAAAAGATGTCCACTATGCAACATGAAAGTTTTTGAACACAACAATCTTGATCCACTGAAAAAAATTTAAGTAGTATGTAAATGGTACTACAAATGATATGGACATTGTCGGAGCCAGAAATATTACACATTTTGTTTGAAATGTTCCAGTTCACAGAAGACTTATTTAACATGTCTCCTCTAGAAAATGACTTATGGGAGTAGAGCAGAGAGATGAAAGACATCACAAAATATAGTGAGTAGGGAGATAATGAAGCCTCCACTGAGAAAGTTTTCTCACTGAGAAATTGGGGGAGAATCCAATGTGTAGACAAAGAATGCTCTATTTGGAGAACCTGGAGGTGATACATACACACTTCAGTATAGGCAATAGCCAGTGTTTCACAAAGCCTTAGAAAGAGTATTCCTGATGTCAAACTGTAACATTTTCAGCAATGATTCATAAAAAATGACACCATTTATTTCCAGACCACAGTATGACTTTCATAAAGAGAAAATAAGGCATTAAAAAAATAAACAGGACTCTAAAGTGAATGTTATATCAATAAATGTAACAGTGGACTTGGATTAAAGCCAGTATATAAAGGAAATCTATTAGCAAATGTATAAATAAGAGGCATGTTTTTAATTCTATTGCAAACAATGATAGTTTTGCTAATTTAAATGGATGAGACCAGATTTAAAATTGCATTTCTATGATAATATTGGCTTAATGTATGCCAATTCTAAGAAGTTAAAATGTACACAGATCAAATATACTGGAAATTTCGAGCATTTGCAATTGATTTTCTTTTTGATTATGTGAACATCAAAACAGACAAAAACACTCATCCCATCAAATCGGATTACCTTTTAGAAGTGTTTTAAAATTTTAGAAGACAAATATGGTTTTAAAAAGACACTCTAGGGTAATTTTTTTTCATTCTTGACTAATTTAAAGTTGATGTGACCTTTTCAAAGGTGGTGACATTTCTAATGCTCAGAGAAAGACTGAAGAAGTAAAATTTATCTAATGCAAAAACATAGCACATCTGGTTGAAAATGCTTGAATTAAAATATTTTTGGAAGCAACCTGCCACATTTGACTATTCTTTTATTGGGGTACCTATATAACGAA
>NW_012147830.1:2725784-2727310 GCF_000956105.1 Propithecus coquereli | reverse complement strand
TGTTTGTACAACTATGGTGCTGATGTTCTTGGCTGGAGATAAAATGACAAAACTTAGATCTTAAATAGAAGAGAAAGAAAATAGAAACTTCACATGTGTAGTTATTACCAGTGGTAGAGTCTGAGGAGCTAAATTCCAATGCAAGATGATTTTACTACCTATAATTTAATCCCAACTTCCTCCACATAAGTGGGACAATGTGATGTATATGTGTATTTATTCTATACTCCAGAGGAAGTTGGTTAAACTTTCAAATAGTCTAATCAAAATCCACACTCCAGGGGTGATTATTTAGCATTTGAAAGGGCTTCCAGAGGTAGCACAATTTCAAACAGTTCTATCTAAATTTTATACAGAAAGATTCAATTAGCATAAAGAAGGAAGAAATTAATTTCGTTGATGAAATGAGGAATGGTAAACACAAATAGTTGTTTAAAAACATTGTATGGTGTTTCTCTCCTTGCATGAACAGAATGTTGTGAATCCTGCAAGGCCAGCCACCTACAACCTGTCCGGAGGTGTTCTAGATTTACAACCATGTTGGTCTTATGTAAAAGGATTATACACTTGATCTAAATAGAACCCTGACAGATCCTGCCCTTAGACATTTATACTTGTACAAATGCCCAAAAGGACAGACAGAGGACTTCTCCAAGCCTACAGGGAGACTTTATATGCTTTTAATCAAATGTAACCCCTGAGAAAGAGTGTAGAGGGGAAAGAACACATAAGGTATTTGGTTCACATCTTCCTGTAATCCAAAAAGTTATGAATATTTGCAAAAGATTCTTTCGATTGTTGATAGGACAAATTTTAAGCAGAAACAATGTTAACATAAGCTCAAAGTATTTTCCTATAATTATTCAGTAATCACAAAGAGGGAAATCATGACTTTACCAAGGAAAATCCTCATAAATACCACCTTCATACCTTCATAAAGTTATCACTTTACTATTAATACATGCTGACATCATGAATCTTCTGATGTTATTCACTGAGAGCTGCACATCACCTCTGGGGTATCTTTCCCAATAATGGATAACCTTGATGACTACCTGAGAAAACATCATATATACCTAACTTTATTGGGTATTCTACAAATAACTAATCAGTATTTTTTAGAATTGTCTAGGGCATGGAAGATTAGGAAAGACTGAGAATGTTCATTGATAGAAGGAGATTAAGAACATATGACAACTAGATGCAATGCAGGATTCTGCAACAGAAAGAAATAAGACATTAGAGAAAGATCTGGTGAAATATGAATAAATTTTCTAGTTTAGTTAAAACGGTATTGTACCAAGAATAATTTCTTAGTTTTAATACTTTTTCCATGGTTTTGTTCAGATCTTAACATATAAAGAAGGTTGCTGAAGGATGTATGAAAACTGCCTATACTATAATATTTTTGCAACTCTTCTGTAAGTCTAAAATTATCTCAAAATAAACAATGAGAGTGAGAGAGAGGGAAATTACCTAAAAAATAGACCTTAAAATCATTCAAACCAAACCCCTGCTGTAAAAAC
>NW_012147830.1:2722032-2722473 GCF_000956105.1 Propithecus coquereli | reverse complement strand
AACGAAAGATGTGTTTAGCATTTTGTATTCAACATCTGTATAATTATTTTGATATGTGTTTTGTATATGTCATACATCCCTATTTAAATAAACTTTTGAGAACTATGATTACATCATATATAGCTGTGTGATCTTGAGAGTGTTTTCCATCTCTATATTTTGGAATCTGTAAATCAAGACAATAAGGCATCTACCTCACTGGACTGCTGGGTGAATTAAATAATCACTTAGGGCACAGACTGGAGCACAGAAGCAGCTTGTAGGCATAATGGCAGTATCATTCTGCCTATAAATCTAGAATCATGATCATTGCTTGTGCCTTACAGGTGCTCCATAAATTGAGTTAGATAAATAATGATAAATTGTTTCAATTCAGAGAGGCATTAAAGCGAGGTGTAAAGTGGGCTGTGTTACACTTACCTGGTTTTGAGCTCAAGCTCC
>NW_012147830.1:2720819-2721133 GCF_000956105.1 Propithecus coquereli | reverse complement strand
GATGGTGGAAAATTTATTTAACAAATATCAAATTATTAAACACATTATTGCTTCTGATATTTTGTTCTTATGAATAATGTTTGGTAAATATCTTTATAGTTATGTCTTTTAATATACCCATACCCATTTCTGAACTAAATTTCTTTTGAAATCTCCAATTTGCCCTGCAGAAATCTTATCCTAATTTATTCTCAACAACCTTTTATCCAAGTACCCATTTTCCCAAATACCCTTGCCAATACTTGATACTGAGATTTGAGTGTACATTTCCCCCCTCTATGTTTTATAAGTAGGAATATCAGGCAAATGCTACA
>NW_012147830.1:2719814-2720769 GCF_000956105.1 Propithecus coquereli | reverse complement strand
TTGTATATGTCATACATCCCTATTTAAATAAACTTCAGATAAATAAGACATTCTTCTTTTTTAGTAAAGAATACTCACAATTAAAATTCAACATGGACAGTAGTATAATAAAGGTAAACACTATATGATCCAGGTAACGAAAGGTGTGTTTAGCATCTTTGTATTCAACATCGGTATAATTATTTTGATATGTGTTATGTATATGTCATACATCCCTATAAGTAAACTTTTGAGAACCATGATTACATCATGTATAGCTGTGTGATCTTGAGAGTGTTTTCCATCTCTGTATTTTGGAATCTGTAAATCAAGATAATAAGGCATCTACCTCACTGGACTGCCGGGTGAATTAAATAATCACTTAGGGCACAGACTGGAGCACAGAAGCAGCTTGTAGGCATAATGGCAGTATCATTCTGCCTTTAAATCTAGAATCATGATCATGGCTTGTGCCTTACAGGTGCTCCATAAATTGAGTTGGATAAATAATGATAAATTGTTTCAATTCAGAGAGGCATTAAAGCGAGGTGTAAAGTGGGCTGTGTTACACTTACCTGGTTTTGAGCTCAAGCTCCACATGCAAGCTTTGTGACCCATAAACAAATTCTGTTTGCTGTTTAAATACTCTTAGTTGTGAAGAGACCAAAGGAAAACTTCCCCTTTGCCCTCTGAAAGTTTGCTGAAAAAGTCAACTCACAAAAAAAAGATTAATTGAAGAAAAGGCATACAAAAGACACATAGACATGGGAGAACCACAGAGTGCTTACTGCCCACCCTCAGTGGGGTGCAGAACCTTATATTAACATATCATCTTGAGGTTACAGAAAGAATGGGGGCTTCGATCATGATGGCCAAACAGATGTGGGAAGGGGTGAAGAGGAAGCCTGGCTAGCAAAGGTGGTCTTATTAGGTAAATAAAATCTCAGAACTTGAAGACAACACTTTTGAGGTAAAC
>NW_012147830.1:2715821-2717442 GCF_000956105.1 Propithecus coquereli | reverse complement strand
ATGATGCCCTGACAGCTGGGTCTTTTCTATCTCAGTTCCACATTAGGCTTTATATGTGGGTTCTATTCTTCCAGGGCAACAATCTCCTTTCTATGTTCTTGTCATCTTTTTTTATTAAGGTTTTTATTTTCTACGTAAATGTAGAAATATTGTTTGGGATGAGGTGAGAGATAGAAAGAAGTATGTCACTGACTTCCTTTAAAAGCAGCTCTTAATGTGGTACTGATATTTACATCCAAAACCAAAAGATTTATTCTTAACTACTTCTGCAAAAGAATAGAATTCTAAAGACCTAAGGCATCCATTGGATATAAAAAGTTAAATTCTCTCCTACATGTCTAAATTGTGTGTACTGTTCTTAGTGCAATTGAGAAAACAGTCACTCCTATACTTTGCTGTATTCAGTGGATCAAATGAGTAACCTTATTTGAGAAAGGCTGGTTGAAAAGAATATGGGATTATTCTCAATCTCGTGTAACCAAGGTGGGAAATCATGGCTGTAGAGAGACAGCAGTTCAGTTTTCTTGATATAGAAATCATGGGTCTCTGGGTCATAAATCAGACAGTAGGAGAAGTAGAAAGTGTCAGCTCATTTTTTTTCACAAAAGCTCTCATGAGGTGACGTTGGTTGGAGGCATGAAGTTGGGCCTGTAAAGGTTTTCTTCAATCTACTTTAAAAAAATTATTAGCGACTATTCTGTTCAGACTATGGTTTTTAAATTAATCTTACATTTTTTTTCTTCCAGACTGTGATTTTCTTCTTTGTTATGTCTTCTTACATATTTTACAAGAAAATTGGAAAACAATCATCTTCGTTTAAAATTACTATACACGTAGCATTTATTAGAGGAAGTTTTTGCAATTACTTAAAAGGAAGAAAATCCAATACTCTTTTAATTTCTGCCATTAATCCATGTTACTCCCAAATGAGTGAGAGTTTATTACTTGAGATATTTGATCGATTATTTTACTGTTTCAATTTAATTGACAAACAAGAAAAAATTAGCATCACCAGCCTGTTGGCAACTTAAGCCTTATCATAATCAGTGGGGTATTCTTTTTGAAGAATTATTAAAAACTCATGTAATTTATTAACAGTTTTTAACAGAAGCAGCTTTGACCTCACCATCTTTTCCTGACATGCTTCTATAAGCAATAACTTTCCATATTGTAACTGAGTTTGTTTCCACTTCATATCAGGTTTCATTGCATTTGTTCTGACTACTTTACCTACATGAAGTCATTTTCAATAATGGGCAGATAACTTGAGGACACTATTCTTATATTCTGATTCCAACGTACTGACTTTTTTTTTATTTCACCATATTATGGGGGTACAGATGTTTAGGTTACGTATGTTGCCCTTGCCCCCCCGTCCCTCCCTAAGTCTGAGTTTCAAATATGTTCATCCTTCGGGTGGTGCGCATTGCACTCTTTGTGTACGCAAATACCCGTACTGACTTTTGATTGAAGGTCCAAATCATAACAAGTCAGAAAACATTATGGACTGCAATTTTCTTGGCTCAGAATCAATTGTTTTCCATAATAGCTCTATTCTTCTTACAAATATGTTAAAACACTTTCTTTTTAACTTTCTTACTTTAATCAAATAAATTCACTA
>NW_012147830.1:2715104-2715771 GCF_000956105.1 Propithecus coquereli | reverse complement strand
GTCATTGGGAGGCCCAGAGGTGTGTCTTTTCCAGTAGATGTCTAAGAAGAGAAAATTCCAGGATGGTGTACTTTCTCTGGGGATGCTATTCATTGGGGGCAGGGGTTCACAAATCTGACAAATTTGATTTTCTCTCCTGCTGCATACTGCTATTTAACTGCCCCCATTACCATCATCAGCCTGTCTCCCACTACCACTGCTCCAGGCATATTCCTCTTCTGTTCTCTCATTCCTTCTTTTCTTCTACTACTGCATGTCCATTGAACTAATCCTGAGTTATTTACCCTCATATTTATTCTTCTCCTTTGCCATACAGGGTTCTGTATGGCAGAAAGCCTGATTTTTCATTCTATGTCAACAGTCTTTGGCAAATGTTTGGCTCAGAAGAAGCATTGAAGAGAGATTAGACAACAGAAGGAAGGAAGAAACCAGGATATTTTTCTCTTTCCTTTGTCTTGGCTGGTGTTTCCAGCAATGGCTACATACTTTTCATGGCTCAAATACCCACAAAACAAGTCTCCGTGCTTCCAGCTTCTTCCTGACAAGGCTCTGGCTGTGGTGTCATTACTTTATTGCTTTTTGTTTGATTGGTTTTATTGTTGTTTCTCTTTTTTTTTTTTCCTTCCAAGCTTAGTAGTGATAACCTGCTGTTGCTAATCTATGTATT
>NW_012147830.1:2713598-2715054 GCF_000956105.1 Propithecus coquereli | reverse complement strand
TTGCTGTTCTAACAAATGACCAGAAACATAGTGCCTTACAACACACAAATTTATTATCTTACAGTTCTGAAGATCAGAAATATGAAATGGGTCTACAGGGCTGCATTCCTTTTAGAGACACTAGGGGAGAATTTATTTGCTTTTCTCTTCCAGCTTCTTAAGTCTGCCCACTATGGCCACAGCCACCATCTTCAAAGCCAGCAACACTGGGCCCAGCTCATCTTATGCTGCCAACTCTCTGGTCACACAAAACGTGGCCAAATAAAGCATGAGTGCAACTGACACATTTGTATTGGCAATAAAATGCAGTAAGAGCTATAAAGTATGCATTTACAAAGCATGGTGAAGTAAATATCCATGAATTGTTTTATTTATGTATGTATTCATTCATTCATCCATTTCATTTGGCTTTTTATGTGTCATGCACAATTGCAGATGGCAAAATTAGTTTGTATTTTTTTTTTTGCTTCTTTGCTTCTTTATTTTCTTCCTTTTGTCTGCTTTTTTTTTTCCCCCTTCAGTAAATGTCTACTGTAAGCCAGGAAACATGACAGGGATTAGGGAAAGAGTAATAAACCAAGATGAAGTTGGTTCCTACTATCTTCGGAGACTTTACAACTGATAAAAGAAGCCAGACAATGAGATAACTCTTCATAATAAAACGTGAAGAGATGATGAGAGAAGTTAAAATTTATATGAAATTCATAATATCAGATAATAACCTAGATTAAGGATTAGGGTTAGGAAAGGTCTTTTAGGAAAAGTGGTATGTAAACTGATACAGTAAAGATGAGAAGGAGTTATCCCAGCAAACAATGGAGGAAATAATATGATAACATATGAACCAGAATTCCAATCCCAACAGTGTTTCTTTTTAAAGTTAATGTATATCATGCATGCTTAGGAAGTGAGAGATCTGACATACAGTCATTATAGTAAGCATCCAATAGTACGAGCCTGAAGCAGCAATATTTTAACAAGATGGTGCCCTTTTCCATTCAAATACAAAATTTGAAAGTAAATTATTTATCTGCTAATCAGAAGATATCATCTTTGCCAAAGTGTTTAACCAGAGACATTCCAAATAAGTTATTGTTTAACACACCCCTCCCCACTAAAACCTTCTATAATGTTAGCATCACTGTTTCTATTGTGACTATTAGTTTATCTTCATGTTTTCTACATGAGAACTTTCTAACTATCTGAAGAAATAATCTGGTTTTTATGATTCTATCCATGGTTAGAATAGCATTTTTAAAATATGTTACAAAATTTATTTCTGCCACTATTTCTAAGAGGGAAATTATAGGCATACTTCAGAGGTATTGTAGGTTCTCTTCCAGAACACCACAGTAAAACAAATATTTCAATAAAGGGAGTCACATGAATTTTGGGGGTTCTCAGTATGTGCAAAAGCTATGCTTGCACTATTCTGTAATTTATTAAGTGAGCAATA
>NW_012147830.1:2710261-2711997 GCF_000956105.1 Propithecus coquereli | reverse complement strand
CACTAGGTGTTCTTTTGTAATCTGGACAATGATGCAGTTGAGAGGAAATTTGATGTTATCTTATTTCTGTACGAAAGCTTTTCTTTGTTTGTGTCTTTGAAACTGCTACTTCCCTGCTGATGACAGATCTACACAAATCACAGAAGTCGACACTACAAAGTTAGGATAAAATCTTGACGGTGCCCCAGTGCGAAAGCACATCGTCAGGCTCCTAATGATGCTAATGTAACCTGTCAAGAGCTGTCACTCTAAAAGACATGGCAGGCCCAAAACAGGGAGCGGGGAATAATGACACATTCTGAAAGCTGACAAAGGAAAACAAATGCATTATGTATGTTGGAATAAGAAAGTGAACAGTTTCATCTTCAAAGGGAGATGCCTTTACACCTTGCTATCTGTAACACTTTGAAGCTAATATGGACAAGATCCATGTCCTGGACAGATTCAGCCTACCTCAACATGACCATTTAATAAAACCTGAAATGACCACTGCATGAATTCAGTTAAAAGACTCCATCAAACTCAAATGTGCAGTGACGGATCCTAGGAGAATGGGACTTGGATTCCCTTTAGTACAGAATGTTCTGATACTTCTCAACAGTTCCCTTGATCAACGCAATTCTACATGGAATTTGAAGGAACTGACAAAAGCACTGGTTCCCTTTTATGTTAGCGAGCACTCTCATTTTCTCCTCTGCCAATGCGTGTTGTGTGTGATCATACGTTGTTCTCGGGAGATTTCATTTGCAGCATTTTCTTTTAACTATTTGGGAGAAAAATCAGTTATACTTAAAGCAAGTTCTACTTAAGTGACAAAGTCTTTTTTAACATGTGTGTTTGTGCAGGTGTGTAACTCTTGACTAAAATATTATGAAGAAAGCCAGATTTTTGTTTCAATTCCTGCTACACATGAGTGAAACTAGGGCAGAGAGGTTAACTGATTTACTCAAGGTCATAAAGGATCAAACCTAAACCTAGTGTTTAACCTCAAGAGACTAAATCTTTGATCTGTAGCCCAGTCAGACAAGCCACTCTGAGACCCAAAATAATGTATTTCGTGTCAGCATTTGGACAGAAGGTCAGTACGATGTAGAAATTCAGGCATTACGTGATATTATTTACATTTGAGAACACTATATAAGGAGCACTGATGTGGTGGCGTTTCTTTAGCAAGTATTTGCATTGCGAAATGCATTTTATTTTCACAAATAGTGCCAGAATAGCATTATCAGAAATCAACTCCCCAGGTCCCCTGATAGAAAAAAAGCATAGGTTAGGGAATGAAATTTTTCATACATTGATCTGTTAGTGTGACTAAATCCTGACCAAGAGAAATTACCTGTGGGTATAAAGGGATTATTTATTCTTGACACAGTCTGGAAGTTCTCTCTTGAAGCTTATGGCTTTGGTGAAAAAGACATCTTTGCTTTCAGAACTCAACCAAAATATCCCTTCATTCCACAGAGCCACTACATGTCATTAGAAAGTAAAAACTTCCATCATCCCAGTGTGAGCTAGATTTATGCAAGTTATTTTGAAATTAATGAAAATCCCCCAGGCTATCTCGTCCCCTGGGAGGATTTGAGAGAAGAGCGGTAGATGGCATTTGGACATTTATCAACCTTATCTTCTGATATGCTGCTCAATTTCTGTGAGACCTTGGAAGCACAAATTACAGGATTCATTTTAGTGATGCTTTTCACTGATTGGGACAGGAGAGTGACAAAGTAATATTA
>NW_012147830.1:2700356-2701266 GCF_000956105.1 Propithecus coquereli | reverse complement strand
TCCCTTGAGGAAGGACTCTGCAATGAGAATATACTGAAATCTTTCTCCAGGTTTTCTCCAAAACGACCTTGTCATCTGATGTGACAAGGAGACACAGGGAAAAGAAATAGTCAAAATTTAAAACAATTTATATTGGCTCTGAGTTGATGTGATGTCTACGAACCTGAAATTTCACTTTCACTCAAGCATCAGAGTGAAGAAGTAAGAAGCTCAAGTAGCAAGTGCAGATTTGCTCCAAGGTCATCTCAAGATGGGACCAACTGGGATAGTCCAGAGTCAACAACCGGCAGAATCTCTGCCTACATTAGCTCTCTTATCTATGGTGCAGAGTCCAGTAAAATAAAAAGGGCCAAATGAAAACCCATGGAAATGAATTTAACTTGTTATTTTTAAAAAGTCATACCCTTCAGAGAATCACAGCAGTTAAATCTGCCATCAAAGATTTGAAAGGCAGATATTATTCTTATTACACCCACATTTAATTTACCTATTTGGCTGTCATAAAAATAAGATATATCTTGAAAATGAATGTGGATCATTGCATATATAGAGAGTGACTCCAACTGTAGCTGCTGTAGCATACACGGTGTGCTTGTTAGAACAAATCGACACATGCCTTGCCTTGATATATCTCTATTGACCTGAAAACACATTTTCCTTCCTGCCAATCACCGAGAATGATCTGATCAGTTTGTCTTTACTGGGAGAGATAGAAATACAATTTCACTAACTTCCCTCAGGGCTATGCCAAATTCTTCTCATACTATTAAATTGAGTTTCCAGAACTTTGTTCCTATAGACATCCCACAGAGCACAATGTGCTCCACCTAATAGCATTCTAATTGTCCCTGGTGAGCAGGTCAGGGAAAGCACCCCAGATGTGTTGGTTAGACATATGTTTGGCAGAGGA
>NW_012147830.1:2698553-2700306 GCF_000956105.1 Propithecus coquereli | reverse complement strand
GGAGACTGGGGTTTAGGTGTTTGAGACAATCTGAGTTCAGTTACCATAACAGGTAACAGTAGTGGCGTGGTCCTCAGACTGTTTGACACACTGGATTATGTGGTAGTAGTCAACTGAACTTGAAACAGACCTGGAGCCTATGGAAATATTAATAGATATAATAGATGCAGACCTAAGTTTGCTGAACGGAAACCCAATTTGCATCACCACAAGAGGAGTTATAACTTTCCTTTCAGTTTCCAAACCAAAACCAATTCACAGACAGGGTGGTTGGCTATCCCAGGTCTTAGATCTAGCACAAAAAATCCTGCATCTCTGGAAACCTTCCAGTCCTGAGCAAATTAGACCATCGGTCACTTCATCACAGATCTGAGGCCCCTTGATTAAAATTCAGGCTGAGTCCCTTGAGGAAGGACTCTGCAATGAGAATATACTGAAATCTTTCTCCAGGTTTTCTCCAAAACGACCTTGTCATCTGATGTGACAAGGAGACACAGGGAAAAGAAATAGTCAAAATTTAAAACAATTTATATTGGCTCTGAGTTGATGTGATGTCTACGAACCTGAAATTTCACTTTCACTCAAGCATCAGAGTGAAGAAGTAAGAAGCTCAAGTAGCAAGTGCAGATTTGCTCCAAGGTCATCTCAAGATGGGACCAACTGGGATAGTCCAGAGTCAACAACCGGCAGAATCTCTGCCTACATTAGCTCTCTTATCTATGGTGCAGAGTCCAGTAAAATAAAAAGGGCCAAATGAAAACCCATGGAAATGAATTTAACTTGTTATTTTTAAAAAGTCATACCCTTCAGAGAATCACAGCAGTTAAATCTGCCATCAAAGATTTGAAAGGCAGATATTATTCTTATTACACCCACATTTAATTTACCTATTTGGCTGTCATAAAAATAAGATGTATCTTGAAAATGAATGTGGATCATTGCATATATAGAGAGTGACTCCAACTGTAGCTGCTGTAGCATACACGGTGTGCTTGTTAGAACAAATCGACACATGCCTTGCCTTGATATATCTCTATTGACCTGAAAACACATTTTCCTTCCTGCCAATCACCGAGAATGATCTGATCAGTTTGTCTTTACTGGGAGAGATAGAAATACAATTTCACTAACTTCCCTCAGGGCTATGCCAAATTCTTCTCATACTATTAAATTGAGTTTCCAGAACTTTGTTCCTATAGACATCCCACAGAGCATAATGTGCTCCACCTAATAGCATTCTAATTGTCCCTGGTGAGCAGGTCAGGGAAAGCACCCCAGATGTGTTGGTTAGACATATGTTTGGCAGAGGAAGAATAAAACTACAAAATTCAGGGGCCTTGCCATTTTAATAAAGGTTTTAGGGAGCAGATGGTTTGGGGCATGCCAGTATATCACTGCTAAGATGAGACAGGTGTCTCATTTTGCACTAATGCTGACAAAATATATAACACCTGTGGGGGATTCTTAGCTTGTAGAGGCAACATATACAATAAAATTTGTGAATGTTCCCTAGACTATTTCACCAAATAAGCTATAAGGCTCCTACCTTTGACTGGAACCTGGAGAAGGAGAAGTTTCAGCATCAGGTTGAGGCAGTGTAGAAAGCCACGCTGTAAATTAGGTCTTCGGACACACCAGTTTTGTAATTCAAAATGTAAATGAGCTAACAAGAATGCTGTATCAAACTTCTGAAAAGACACAATAGAAGAATTACTGTATAACTTTTTTCAATGGGTTCAATTTTTTTTTTTCT
>NW_012147830.1:2696180-2697012 GCF_000956105.1 Propithecus coquereli | reverse complement strand
TTAACATTTGAACCAATAGACCAGGTAATGAAAATTGCCCTCACCAATGTAAGTGGGCATCATCTACTCCACTGAAGCCTGAATAGAACAAAAATGTGGAGGAAGGGAGAATTTGCTCTTTTTGCTTGAACCTGGACATTCATCTTCTCCTGCCTTCAGATGTCAATGTTCCCAGTTCTGGGGCCTTTTGACTCGAACTGGGTCATACACCATTGGTTCCCCTGATTCTCAGCCTTTGGGTTTCAACTGGAGCTATCCCACCACACTTCCTGAACCTCCAGTTTGCAGATGGCAGATTGTGGGACTCAGTCACCAAACTGAGTGAAGCAATCTCTTGTAATGAATCTCTATCTAACCATCAATCTATCTATCATATTGGTAGCATATCTCTGGAGAATCCTGATGAATACAGTGAGTTTACTCCGTTATCTGTATCACCTATGTTTATGTTTCTACTTATCTCTTTCTGTCTCTTTTTATCATATAATCTTCTTTCCTGGCATATTGGTAATTTTGGATGGATTCTGGAAATTGTAGATAAAATATTTTAGAGGTAATTTGAGGTTACGGATTTCATTATTCTTCTCCAGAAACTTTTAAAATTCTAGTTCTGGAAAGCAGTTTAATCAGGGCCAATTTACCTGATCCAAACAGAGATTTCTCTATCAGGGTGGAGGACTTCAGTCTTTTTGAGGACTGGTTATTTTCTTTCCTGCTATCCCAAAGGTATAACTCTTTAGAAGAACCAATTGAAAACTTGAGAAATTTTCTAGGGTCTTTAATTCTTCATGGAGTGTTTGCACCTCTAGCCTTATAATAATGCTGGAATCTC
>NW_012147830.1:2692647-2693020 GCF_000956105.1 Propithecus coquereli | reverse complement strand
ATTGTGAATTCTATATTCTCACCCAATAATGCTGACATATACAGAAATTTTGACCAGAAAGATTTGCAGGCAACACTCAAAAAAATGAAAACATAAGAATCTGGTTTTTAAACTTACTTTTTTAAATGCGTGGCAGTATTAATGCAGTTATTGAATCATCACCTGTTGTCACCTGGAATACAATGTATATTTATAGTAAGACTTTAAAAGATCAATGAATGCTACTATTCCCCATAATGAAAAGCATAAAAAGCATGGGTATTCATATGGGGAGGTTTCTTCTAATTCTGCTAGAGAGCTTAAAGGATAAAATAAAAGTGCTACACAAGGCATCGTCAAAGAACCAGACAGCAACTATAACTACTGTAGAATA
>NW_012147830.1:2691665-2692597 GCF_000956105.1 Propithecus coquereli | reverse complement strand
GTGCAAGTATGGGGAATATGTGTGACATATATTAGAAGGTGTTATACAAAGGAACATATGTGACACTCAGAACCTTTCCCTCTTTCTGGACTGATACATCCATTTCTCTATTTGCTGGGAATGTTGGTAGCTGACAACTTTTAGCTGAATTTCTCTTAAGGAATTTGTTCCTCTGAAAAGTGCTTCTGTGCCCAATATCACACCTCTATCCTCCTACAGTCCACAGCCGATAACTGGTGATGTAGAATTATGATGGCTCAGTTCCTTTGCTTTGATTTATGACAATATGAAGAATGATCTCAATTCCAGACCTCTCCATAGTGTTTGCTGAGATCCTTTAGCAATTTCTTCTTTTACCCAATACTGCCACCTTTAGTCCCAGGTGATGATCCTATGAGAATTCCCATTAATATTCTTCCATCTCAGAGTCTCTTTCTCAGGGAACCCAATCTTGACAGAGAAAGCAAAGTCTCTTCATCTTTGTCTGACTGCAATACAAGCAACTCTAAGACTTGGTCTTTGTGACCAAGCACATACAGTTTGCTCACATCAAGTGTGGCAGACCAAGATGTATAGTACCAGTGATAAACACCTAAAGGAGAAGCTGTCATAGCCCTTAGAGTTTTGAGGCATATGAAGCAATGATTTTCCTTTAACAGATAGCTCTTTCCTTGCTCTCGGGCCAAGGTAGGGACTAAATGCATGTTGACTGCTTATTTGGTTACTGTGTGACCAAACTGCTCATCATAAACTAGATATGGTTTGATCTATCTGTCTACAAAGTCAAGTGGAAGGGATTCATGGATTTGATGAAAAAGATGTCTGGGGAAATATACCCAGAGTGTGAGAATACTTTTGTCTATTACAAAAGAGACTGAATGATTAATTGGAAAAGGTGACCTACTCTTTGGTTGTCCTTTCCCAGATAGCTC
>NW_012147830.1:2689560-2689930 GCF_000956105.1 Propithecus coquereli | reverse complement strand
AAGTATATATGAGACAGGTTATCCAGACCTAAGTTCTAGTTCCTTCTGAGAATATAAAGTGGGGGATCCACTTCACTTGAACTGCATGGACCAAGACTAGAACAGGTGTTTCCCACAATGAAAATAAAAATAGTAGATGTTTCCATTTTCATCACTTGGTAACATCTATCCATTCATTTAAACATTTCAAGCTTTTAGTAAATTAAATTTCACAAAGGCCACCTTATTATCTCATGCAACAATGTTACGTCAGCTAAAAATGCACTGAGCTCCTCTTTGCAAAAAAGAAATGTACTTGAACACAGTTAAGCATCTACTATGGACTGGAAAAAATCATAGTTTATAACATTTATTATTTCTGAAGAAAACA
>NW_012147830.1:2678007-2686791 GCF_000956105.1 Propithecus coquereli | reverse complement strand
ATTGTCCTATTGTGCTACCAAACACAAGAATTTTTTTCCTTCTTTTGAACTGTAGAACTGCATTTTTGTATCCATTAACCAACCCCTCTTTATCATCTCCTCCAACTACTTTTCCCAGCCTCCGGTAACCACCACTCTACTCACTACCTCCAACAAAGTGTGACATATATAAGAACAGAAATATGTATAAAGTTCTTTCAATAAAATGCTTAACTCTGAAAATGGAGGAGTAAGTCCAAACAAGACATTTGAAGAATAAAGAGGAATTGACAGAAAGATAAAATACTCATAGGGAAATGCCCTTTATGAAAAATGAAAGGAGGCTCTTTGGGGATCACATATATTACAATTTTCCGTTGCCTAGAAGGTATGATGGGGATTTAGGATGTGGAAGAAAGTTGAAGCTACTATACAGGTAGCTACTATACAGGTCCAGATCAATGGCTTATCCACCCTATGAAAGATATTAGCCTTTTGAATAAAAAGCTCTGAAAAGTCATAAAAATATTTCAGGTGGTGGAACTATATAATCGGCTTTGCGTTTTAGACAAAACATTAGTATTCACTTGTGAGACATGTATTGAAGCAGTCTACGACAAAGGCAAGGTGATAATTAGAAACTTTTCCAATAGTCTCAGTGAGAAATTTGAGAATCAGAACAAAGGACGTGGTTGCAGGATTGGTGATAGTACAATCTGTGACATGTTAATAAAACAAAATAACTAATTTTGGGAGGGAAGATAGTCACTTTAATATTGGACATATTGAATTTGAGGTGATTGTAGGACATTCAGATGGAAATGACGATGGGTAAGTTAAATTTAAAGCTTAGAGTTTGAGGAAGAAGTTTGGGCTGGATAAATGTTGCACACTGTAGAAAATAGTTAGCATCTTCATTTATTTTTGTTTTTTCCAACTGCAGCAGAAAATATGGTCTATTAAATATATTAGAAAGAAAATAACACATGACTGTATTTTAGATAAAGTATTTTTTAACCATTGGATAGCTATAGAATTTTGGATTTAAATAAGGAAGTTTGAGTGTCTAAAGGAGCCGGGTGAATTATTCACATTCTCATTTTTTACTATTTATGTATTATAAAAGAGATCTGAGTGTTCAGTGGCTTTAATTTCCATTCCAACCTGAGACCTAGACAGGATACAATCTGTGCCCAACATTGGGAGTTTTTAGTTGTGGCAAACAAATTTACTTGATAGTTGCTGAGTTTTAGAAATTTGACATTGGACAATGAGCTTTAATTGCTCTGCATCTTCTCTCAAAAACTAAGGTTGGACTACGTGATCATTCGGATTATTTTTATATCTAACATTTAATCTATTTGTGCTTTTCCTGCAAATTATTTAACATGTAAAATGAGACTTTTGTTTCTACTAATTAAAGTATATCCACAGTGGTATTATTAAAGTTGTCTAGTTTTTGGAAAATAGAATGAAAAACAGAATGTTCTAATTTATATTATCAGTCATTTATAAATATGAACAGCCAGATTGAACACTACTGGCCTCCTGATATAGATTAACCAAATTGCAGTATGTAAGCAAGGTGGAAATAAACAGTCTCAAACATATGTCTTCTGATAGCCATACATGTGCTTAATGGGCTTTCTAGATAATTACATCATAGTAACCTCTGTAAAAGAACCTAGACTCCACACTTTCAAGTGGTTGAGTGATCAGTGAATATGTGTAAAGACGGGAAAGATGAGGATAATGTGTTTTCTCTATATAGTAAATAAAATAAATATAAGTGATGTATGGTATCTAAATGTTTTATTTGATATACAAAAGAGCTTAGTTAGGCCTTATTTGAAATATCAAAGAGATCAAGATCAATCTACATAAAACATAATGATTACATAGTCCAAAACTTTTAAAAATATACTGCCATATTACTTCATTCTTGTTTGTTTGTTTGTTTGTTTTTGAGACAGAGTCTGCTTCTGTCACCCCAGCTAGAGTGCAGTGGTGTCATCATAACTCATTGCAACCTAAAACTATTGGGCTCAACTGATCCTCCTGCCTCAGCCTTCAGTGTACCTGGGATTGCAGGCATGTGCCACCATGCCTGGCTAATTTTTTTCTATTTTTATTAGAGACGGAGTTTCACTCTTGTTCAGTTTGGTCTCAAACTCCTGACCTTAAACAATCCTCCCACCTCGGCCTTCCAGACATTCTTGCATTTTATCTGTTAAGGATAGTAGTTATACTGGGGAATTAAAAATTAATTTAGATAATGATATTAGACATTTTCACTATAGAGCAAAAGGTTTAGGGAGAATATGATGGTAGCTTTCACAATTTAAAAGGACTATTATCTGAAAGAGAATGTATGTTTCCTCTATCATTCTTGTGATTAGAGCTGGTATCAGGAAGCTATCAGATGATTGATTAATTAATTAAATTACTAATGAAAGCTTTGGGGTCAAAAATATTTAGATGTTCACTTACTTTTCACTATCTTCTCATAATCAAAGTGTAAAATATGGAGGCAAAACAAGTTAGAATACAATATAATTAAAAAGTATAAACAAAAATCTGTCCAAAAGCTACAAAAAGATTACAAAATGGCCATCCAACTGTGTCTCAGACATTCAGGAGAAGCTTTATGGTATAATGCTTGGATAAGGGTACATTTTCTCACTTCAAATAAATTCAAAAATAGCAAGTGGAATACTTTTAAATAATTTTAGTTCTCATTACATACAGGAGTCCTCCATTTCTAAATGTACTCAAAACTCCCAAAATATTTCCAGTATGGAGCTTTGCTATTTTAAAAATAGCATAAATATTAGCCTTATTTAAGTAAATAATATGTAACAATGCATCAAATAGTTGCAAAGTTTAGTTATTATTTAATATTTTGCCAAATATATGGACCTCTTTAACCTTTCAAATGGCATCTAGTTAAGCCCTGAGATTTGTTTTGAAGTTATTATTATTTTTCTTCATTTCCTTAGAGAATATTTCTGGACAGTTGCATTATGTTAAGATTTTCAGTTTCCATATAGAATAAATGCTGAATTCAATGCAGTATTTTCCCACTTGAAATTATTCAAAGGAGAATGCTCAAGTGACAAAATATATTTGATCAGCTACATAATGAACTTTGATAGCAAAGAGCATTCAAAATGGAAAATATTTGATGCTGCAAAGTCAAATATTTATTTGCCTATGGAGAATAAAATAGGAAATTACAAAATTAAGGGAAAGTATTGATTTATAAACAGAATGTTGCATTGACTGTCAAAAGCATTTTATCTGGTGAGATGTTCCATTAACTACATACAACTATAAGAATGCAAGTCTGTTTTTTTGTTTAATCTTCATCTAAGAAACAAAACAGCTCTTTACTGAAAAATGGTAGCTTATAATTTTTTTAAAAGATGATTTGTATTTTTAAATCTGTTCTTTATCATTTTTCCTTTAAAAGATAAATGACTGATTATACCATTGTTCTATCAATAATACTACACAATCATATTTCTAATAACTGCTCACATGATTGGGACCTAAAATAAAACAAGTCCTTTTTAGATATTTTAATTTTTGTGGCTATTGTTTACCTTTCCTTCATCTTAGAGGAATTTATTTTCTACTTATATCCTTTTGCATAACTATTTTTAAGTTCTATCTAGTTATCATTAAATTGTGGGTCTCTTAAGAAAAAATACATACCAACCTCTGTGATAGATATTGGAAATACAAAGAAGATACGATCACAACTCTCTAGGAGCTCAGAGTCTTACAGGGGAGATAAGATTTAAATGAATAAATTATAAAAACCCTGTAATAATGAGCTTGAAGTATGGAGAAGGCAAAGAATTTGTGCAAAGGGGTGAGATATTACTCCTATCAGAGTCCATAGAAAGGGAGAATTTTCTCAAGTAGGTAACATTTAAAATGGGTTTTACGTGGTATATATCCAAACTTCAGAATTAACACAGTAACTGATTTTTCTTACAAGTTGTAAACAAAACTTGAAGATCAAAAAAGAATCTAAATGTTTATTTTCAAGGTGATAATCCATGATTTGACACCTGTAAATTTCATGACACCTCATATTTAGCTGTCTTTAAGTTCTTCCAGATCACCTGTGTCATCAACAAAATTAAAAAAAAAAAAAAAACAAACCTTTAACTATCCATATTTGAGAAACAAATGAGGGAAATGATATCTAGGAAACCTAGAACAATTACATGTCTAGGTTTTAGCTTGACATCATTAAATTAATTTTCTCATTCTATATAAAAATGATGTTTTGAGAAAAATGTACAGAAAATATGTAGAAGGACATACTTTGTTTCCATGGTAAAATAAAAATACTATGTTAGTTTTCTCAAGTATCTTAGACATTTGTTGAGGATATCAAAGTAACTCAGAGGGTCTTTCCCATTGTATGTTCCATGGAACAGATGATGCGGTAGATGGCGCACTTATATCCTCCATGTGCTCAATTCTGCTTACTGGAAACAGCTCTGGAATTCATCTGATCATAGAAACATGTTTCTCTTCTTCCAGACATGCTGGTATATTAATCCTTCCAAAGTGAGCCTCAACCAATGATGAATAAATGAGATATGGGTATACAAATAAAGTGCCTGAATTTTCTTGTTTCTTGGTTGAGATAACTCAGACATTTTCACCATTGTCTCTCTGAACCCACCAGTAAAACTGAGCTGCAGTTGTCCACAGGGTGATCTGCTCTCTAATGCAGCTTTTAGGAGCTTCCTTCTTTTCCCTATGTTAATACTTCCTCCGCACTCCTCTTGGTATACCCTGGGATCAACTCTTAACTGGAACACGAGCTTTTGAATCTTCATCAGGGTCTTCTTAGTTAACCTCAAACAAGATGGAATACTAATAATTATTTGTTAATACTTCTGAAAAAAAAATACAAATATCTCTTTTATGTTTTAAGGAGTTTGTAAAACGCCATGTGAAAAAAAGCAAAAGAAGTTTCTTTGCTGTATTTATGAGGCGATGATAGATATATTAAGTATGTGATATGAAACATTTTACAATGAGTAATAGTGTTTCACCAACTTATTTGACCACAGATTCATTTTTATCTTTATTTTTGGTAAATACATTTTTTATGACCATTCTATGGCAAAATCTTTAGAACAAGTTGCTTTTTAAGAAATACAAAGGCTTTTTCTCTCCTTCATGCCAATGCTCATCTTTCAATCTTCAGAAACATGGGCTCCTGAATGTGCTTTCACTGCCTTTCTCTAAGTGTATCTTTATTAGGAAATACACCAGTTAACCCTAGATAAAATTATGAGACATAGATTTTTGTCATTTATCCCCTCTCTGGTGTTTTTTGTTTGTTTGTGTTCACTGTGGCTCCTTCATGTTGGCCGTAGATGTGATGCGCCCCTCGACTGCGGGCGCTGCACAACCATGGGGTCATTTCAGATTTTTCTGGAATTTACTAAAAGTGCTTCTATCCATATTAGGCCCAGTGAGAAATAATGTTGAAGGCATTTTTTTTAGCATAAAACAGGAGATTCTCACCTCACTTCTATCCCCCTCATACATGTCTCTTTATCTTCTATTGCAGCTCAACTGATTTTTGAGGATAACTAATAGCCAATATATTTTTAATTCTTAGGTTGGTACTACAAAATGAATGATACTTCAAGGGACTGAAGAAGTAAAATATCCTCTTCCTCTTCCTCCTTCTCCGTGTCCTTCTTCAACAATAAAGGATATTACATTGGCAAATAACTCAAATGTTCCAGAACCCGTGAACAATATTGAGGAGTGATCTCTCATGTGCTATAAAACCAGTGTAGCTGAAACAAATAAATCAACACAAAATACGGTTTGAGTAATAGCAAAAAAAATGATAACCTGATTTTTAATATTTCTTTCACATCTTTCCTTGTTATTCTCAGTATCAACTACGTCTCAGATATCCTAATAGTCATTTAAAAGAAGGGCCTTAGCCCTAGCACAGCAGCTCACACCTGTAATTCTAGCACTCTGGGAGGCTGAGGTGGGAGGATCGCTTGAGATCAGGAGTTTGAGACCAGCCTGAGCAAGAGTGAAACCATGTCTCTACTAAAAATAGAAAAAGTAGCCAGGCATGGTGGTGCACACATGTAGGTAGTCCCAGCTACTTGGGAGGTGGAGGCAGGGGGATTGCCTGATCCCTGGTGTTTGAAGTTGCAGTGAGCTATAATGATGTCACTACACTCTAGCCCAGGCAACAGAGTGAGACCCTGTATCAAAAAAAAAAAAAAAAAAAAAAAAAGAAGAAGAAGAAATGAATTGAATCAAAATAACAACAAATAAACGCAAAATAGAAATAGATCTAAATACAGATTGGGCCATAGGGTAGTCAGCAGAGTCCATAACTTAACATTCTGGATCACTCTGAAATTGGCAACTGTAGGTGATTAAGATAACAGAAAAAAAACAAACAAACATCTTTTTAGTATCTCATTCAATCCTGACCAACTTTAGCCAATGCAAATTCAGTCAAAATCCAGGGAATGTGAGTGTTCGTTTATTGTTATTTCACAATCATTGTTTACACCAATTAATTACTATATCACATCACCGAGATAAATAATATCAACATATGAGCTATCCACTGTGAAGGAGCCATCCATATACATGAAGAAAAATAGGAAAACATTTTGATGAGTCTTGTCTCTAACCGGTAAAGATACGGAGCATATTTTCCTTTTTCTGCCTAGCATTCCAGCTCTCCTATGCTATTGAATCTGCCAGTTCTGTTGCAATTGTTCCCAAATAACCTTCAGCAGTGTCATCCATGTTCTGAATGACTTAATATAGCCGAGAAACATTTACACTGGGTCCAGAGAAATCCTGACTTGAATAAAAGACTGCATTATTACCAGCTATAATGAATCCAGGGTATAATTATATACAAGAGTCGTGAACATATTTTGTAGTGTTCTGACAATAATAACCTGAGGTACTGTACATATGCTTGTAATTCTTGTCCCAGTCAAGCTGGCATTCATAGTTGATCATTTGGTATTTAGATTAGAGGGCCAATTATGAAAATATAAGCTGGGTATGGGAAGAGTCACACATACAATAGATAACACAGATGGTCAAAGAAAGATCCAACTCATCTATCTACTAAGTTTTGTTTCTGTCATTTTAAGAAAATATTTATGAAAAATCACTTTTAAAATGGTTTAAGTATATGAACAAGAATGATAAGATTTGGTCAAAATCAAGTAGTGGGTAAAGGTTGCCTAACCCACCCCACCCTGCCCCAAGACTCTTCTTGTTGAATTTATCAACACAGCACACAAACTTTACCACTTTCTAGGTTTCTCTCTTTTTGTCTACTTCAAAGATCAAATAACTTTTAATATTTCTTTTAAATATAATGTATGATAATAATTTTTCCATTAATGTGATTTTTAGTCAACACACTAATTTTTGAAGAAATAATTCCATTTTGGGCCTCATAGTTAATGTTGCAACAAATAGTTTTGATAAAAGGTGTATAAACATTAGTAATCAACTGAAAGAAGTATTTTGTGGTCCTCTTGAGTTCTGTGAAATAATCCTATGATGCTGATTTGGATAATATGGATGTTAAGAGAATATTTTCAGGCCCAGTATAATTATGACTTGAAATTGGAAGATTATATACAAAAGCATAGCACCAATACAAATAGAGTTCCTAGACTATTTCTATGAGTGTGCTCTGTGCTCTCCTGGGACATATTTATTCCGGTAGGTATTCCTTAGACAGGGATTTTTCAGAGCTACTATATTTACCATATATCTTTTTCGAAAGAAAAATAACAAAGAGAAAGCCATCCATGTAGGAAAAACACTATGGGATATGCAAATATATTAAAGAATGCAGGCATATTTCTTTCTATTCTCCCAGGAGTTTATTGCCCTTTGAACACAACTACCATTTCAAATTCTTGCCAATGTAGACATAACATATAGCTCAATTTCACTATCAATATTTATCCGATAAAATATTAATAGATTGAAAGTCCTGATGGAAAGGAAAGCAACACTTTATAAAACACTGGTTTATAATTATGGCCATTATTATTGATCATTTATGGAAATATATTTTGACTATTGAGTTATATATTTCTATATAACCTATTTTTTCAGAGTACAACTAAATGCATGCGTTGAAACATGGATCTAATTATATTGTGAAGCTTCATTTTATCAATCTTTTATTTATGCTCTATACTTGGTAGACACATTTCAGAGGGAGCAACAAATATTATTTGTTAATTATTGAGTTGCCACAGTTTTTCATTTTAAGGAATTTAAGATGAGTAGATATTCTAAAGAAAAAATAATTATGAAAACTATTTCAAAGAAGTCATATGACTTGACTGATTAAAACTGGGAATAAAATGCTAAGCCAAAATTTTGGTCTTTGTTTAGTTATGCTCTGATCACAGACATGTGACACATTTGCCTCTATGTAAAACATTGCAAAATAAATAAAAAGGTAGCTACATATTTTTATGAAGTTAGACATAAAAACTTTTCTGCAAATCCCTACCCACATAAGAGAATTTGTTAATATTATACAAATGTTTTGTAAAGATTCCACACTTAGCCCAGGATAGGCACAAGAGTGATAGAGTTTATCTGCCATTGTTAAAGCATTTAGTGTTCAATTATTGTGAAATATATATACCGAATCCCATTGAATGACTATAGGACTCTATTAGACTTGTAAAATATTACCCATTCAAATGCTATTTCCATACTGTAGTAATGAGCAAG
>NW_012147830.1:2675883-2677026 GCF_000956105.1 Propithecus coquereli | reverse complement strand
CAAATTTGAAAAGCAAAAATTCTATTTCTCTATGTATAGAATCATTTTGCTCCCAAAAATATTATTCGGTCTGTTACATAGTGTGTTTTTTTAAAGTGTAAATTACCTTATATATGATTGGGTAAAGGGTAAATGATGTCCAAATAACGTGAGAATCATCGTGTTGATTCACATTTGATTTTTTCCAGAATATTCTTTTGAGGCAATCAAGGGAAAGCCTTTTCCCATTAAAGAGCAAACATTAGAAATAAATGAAGACTTTAAAAGGAAACCTGAGGAACCTGAAAATCTCACATAAATGCCCTTCCAAAGTCCAAGTAGTTACTAACTTAGTATCTTCAAGAAATTCTACTATGTTAACTTATCAAGGGGAAATTACGACTGTAGATAAAGAAGCTGCAAAGACACATTCTCTCCCTCCCTCTCTCTCTCCCTCTCTCATGCACACATTGAGAAATTAGACAAGAAATAAGGCAGATTGTGATCTAATGTGAAACCCTCACTGAAGTGGAATCTCAATTCTAGACCTAGGCAGACTTGTATACTTAGTCATGGACAAAACAGTCTGGGTTTGCCTTCCTGTGTGCTTGCGTGTGCATGGCTGTGGGGGTGTTTAGAGATGAGAGTGGGAAATATTAGCATGTTTAAAAGCAGAGAAGTACTCTGGTTCTTTATGGTTCGGTTTTCTCTGTGAAAAGAGACTGAACTAAGACAAGCATGCCCAATTTATTCTTCCCACACTCACCAGAAATGCAATGTAGGCCATATCGATGGAGTCGTGTTTTGTAAAACTTGCAGAAATAATGATTTTAACTGCTATTAGACAAGACACATGTCTCTTTCCACACTGACTTCCCTCCATCACACTCACCCTTGCGCTGGCTAATGTTGGCATAGGTATAGATTTGTTTTTGGATCCATCAAATGGGAGATTGAGTTGAGAATACATTTACTTTCGATTTATTGGAATTTAAGCATATGGTACATTTTCATTCCTTGTAAGGTTAGTGCTAAGCATTCAGAAAGAGAAATGTAACCGTGTTGATTGCCCTGGCATCCTGGTATAAGGTGAAGGTTAGAGATCATATCACATCCCATGACACCCAATGCCAGACCTATGAAGGTAGTTGGAGGAAAAACAAA
>NW_012147830.1:2674943-2675833 GCF_000956105.1 Propithecus coquereli | reverse complement strand
ATTTTAATCTTGATAATGAGGCACGTTGGTGACTCGAGACCAAGGTGGATAATGATGAGCTGAAAGCTGTAGTGGAAGCGAATCCAGCTCAACCTGCATGTGAATTAGCAGCAGGGTTTGACGTTACTATTCCAATAATATTGGACTTTTTGAAACAAATCAGCAAGGTAAAGAAGCTGGATAGACGGGTACTGCATGAATTAAACGAGTGTCAGAAGAGAAAGTGTCTTGAAGCTTGCCTTTCTTTGCTGTCTCGACATAAAAGTGAACCATTTCTTCACCATATTGTTAAGTGTGATGACAAATGGATTCTTTTAGACAACCACAAGCGTTTAGTACAATGGTTGGATAAAGACGAAGAGCCAAAACACAATCTAAAACTGAATATTCATCAAAAAAGCTACTGGTGCCTGTTTGGTGGTCCAGTGCTGGTATTATCCACTACAACCTCATGAAACCTGGTCAATTGATTAGGGGGATGTCTACTGCAACCAGTTGTATGAAATGATGAGGATGCTTGTGATTAAACAGCCAAGATTGGTCAATAGAGACAGGCCAATCCTCCTGCAAGACAACGCTCGACCACATGTTGCACAGACAACACTACTCAAACTAAAGCAGCTGAACTTGGAAACCCTCTGTCATCCGTAATATTCTCCAGACCTTGCACCAACTGACTACCACTTCTTCCAGGCTTTTGACCACTTCTTGCAAGGAAAAATATTCAATTCTCAACAAGCTGTGGAAAACACCTTTCATGATTTCATGGCCACTAGCTCTCTAGGCTTCTTTGCTGCTGGCATGAACAACCTACCGTTAAGATAGAAAAACAGTGTTGATAGTTTAGCTCATACTTTGATGAATTGTACTGCTTCTTGTTTGAGATATAA
>NW_012147830.1:2666691-2667753 GCF_000956105.1 Propithecus coquereli | reverse complement strand
AATGAGGTCTATGAAACCCACGTAAGTAAACATGATAATGATGGTGATGAGAACAATAATATATTTATATGGATAATTTTATATTTGTCAGGAACAGTTTCAAGCTCATTCTATGCATTAATTAATTTAATTATCACACACACTGATATTAGGTACTATTATTATTTAGGTCACATGGATGAGAAAGCTGATAGAGATATGTTTGAGGACCTTATTCGATGTCACACAAGAAAAAGTTAGAGCTGGGATTGAACGCAAGCCATCAAACACCAGAGTATGAGTTCTTCAACAAATGTTCTTTATAATTGGACAAACTTATGGCATGGGGGAGGTTTTGTGGCAGCTATTGTTTAGATGAAAGGAGAGAACTAATGGTTAGGAGAGTCTTGGGCTACTTGGGACAATATTTCAGAGCAGAGCTTTGTATCATACAGGTAGTGTATCATATAGGTAGCTAAGTATTCTGTACCCTCAATGTGTATGGTACTATATATTAAATACAACGAACAAGCAAATAAAATAGCTTTTAGGTTTGGGGAGATTGGAAATTTTATGCCTGTTTAAAATGCAGGAATTTGTTTTTGTAGAAACTTAAATGTTTTTTTTTATGTTTCTACATTTCTGTGGTATGGTCACAAGTTTTCAGATGTCTGTGCTAATTTCTTCTTAAGTAGAACATCTACACCCTCCAGCAGATATTGATGTACAGCTTTAGGTAGTAAAAGCATCAACACAATACTGTTTCCAAATGCTAAGCTCATTTGTGAAACATTTTCTCTGTCTTAGTACAGTGGTAATATCTCCTTTTGTTTTGAATTGCTTTTTCATCATTTATTCCTTCATTTGGTCTATGCATAAAAAATAATAAAAACCGAAACACTTAATAGTATTTTTTTCAACCAGTGAACATAATATTTATAGTAAAGCTTACTTTCTTGATTTCCAAGTGTGCTCAAAAGGTTACAAAAATAACAGAAAATCTAAACTTAAATTTAGTACACTGATTACATATTTACATTGATAATGCCTTGTTGAATGCATGTTATGAGAAGCACTGCTCTA
>NW_012147830.1:2665450-2666641 GCF_000956105.1 Propithecus coquereli | reverse complement strand
TAAAGTTAGAAATAACTTTATGACCTATATTTATTCACCCAATCAACAATTATTTCTTAAGCCCCCATTGTGTTCTGGGCAAGTGTTTGGCTTTAGGGACTGAGAGAGCTTAGAGTTTGTTGCAGAGCTCAGATCTTGACTTGTTGCCTCTGGTGAGTTCTCAGATCCTCTTGGAACCCTTGGATCCTCTAATTATCCTGCCATTTTTGTCTCCAATTTTTCAAAGACTATAATAGACATGTGTTATGGCCTGAGTGTTTGTGATAATTAGGTCGTGAGGGTGGAGCCCTCATGATTGGCATTAGTGATGTTATAAGAAGAGAGAGGAGAGTTCCCTCTCTCTCTTTCTCTTCCTCTCTCTCTCTCTCCCCCTGACATATGAAGACACAGTGAGAAGAAAACCAACTGCAAGCCAGAAAGGCAGCACACATCAGACACTGGATCTGCTACCACCTTTAGCCTGGTCTTCCCAGCCTCCAGAGACATAAGAAATAAATGTCTTTTGTGTAAGCCACCCAGTTTATGGTAATTTGTTATAAGCCTGAACTGACAAGGTATTCAGACTGAAAGGACATTCTTCAGGAGAGAGAACACATGATAGAAGAATTTGATCTCTGGCCTTAGGCAGAAATGATATTTTGAAAGCCTCTTCTCTTAAAACATGAAGAACTGGTTGTCATGAATCAGAAACCTCTATGACTGGCTATTACACAATATACCAACCAGTCTGTGTGTTGCTGATTCTAGTCTCCCCGTGTGAATCTGCACACCTTTTGTGTCTGAAAGACGCAAAGACTGTCTTGTGTGAGTAAGAAATCTTGTCCACGGACCATGAGATATTTAATATTTTCTACCTCTCCTTCATGCCACAGCCATTCACCCCTAGATGGTGAATACTGACAACTCTATTTCTAGAAGCCTCAAGCTGCCCACCACAGCTGTCACTATAGCGGATCCCTATCCCACTGATTACCACCATTATCGCTGTTGAATATCACTGTCTCTTGTTTGCATTTCTTTAGGTTCAAAATCTTATTGTATTCTATCCAGAGTGACAAAAAAGTCTCTCATATCCCCTTAATATTTTAGTAAACACCTACTAAAGCATATATGTTTGTGTTGGAAAGTTTACAGGGATTTTAGTAAAAATCTATTCCATTTTACTTATTTCAACCTGTTTCCACAGGACTC
>NW_012147830.1:2660175-2661855 GCF_000956105.1 Propithecus coquereli | reverse complement strand
TATCTATATAGACAATCACAAAGTTTTATGTAAGTTGAGGATTATTCTTCATTTCTATGCTCGGGGGGGGGTCCTATTGAAATGATCTAGGCTTAGCAAACTTTGAAACAAGTTCAAATTTATTAGTTGAGTTCTTACTATTACCCAACTTGTTTCATATCTGAATGTGCTTTAAGTGAAATGTAATCAGATAAAATTTAAGAATTGAGCTATTGGGCTAAGCACTTCAGCTTCAGAAATACTTACTCCAGTGCAGTCTTCTAGAATGTAATATCATAGTGTGACTTTGAGTCCAGGAGATATATTCACATACTTTCTGTTCTGACATACCCTGGCCATTTCCTGACGGTACAACCTCTATAAAAAAGGAGAAAAATTAATGTTCTCATGACCTGAATTTGAACCCTTGGAATACTTCATATATCCCAAAGGGTATATTTTAACAGCAGCAAGAGCTATACTGAGTTAGAAATATCAAAATGAGCTTTTAAGTTTCCAAGTTAACTACTGTGGTTAATATTGTAAAACTTGTAAAGTTCAAAGTTTTTGCATATCCTTTTACTGACCAGATTTACATCCACCTAAGTCTTAACCCACCTCAGCAATTGATGAAGATTTTTTGGTTGACTTCAATGTCAAGTATATCTACTGGACTGGGACCTGTGTCTTGGATAACCCAGGTATGCCAAACGAGGTCTGCTGCCCAGCAATTGCTAATCCCTGGAAAACTGAACTACTCAGTATAAGAACAGGAGAACAGGGGAAGTCCATTGTTAAGCCCCAAGAGCTCAATTTCAGAAAAATAGCTACTTAATTTATGAATCTTGGGATTTTTTAGACCTCTGGACAACTGATAAAGGGTAGATGTAGTGAACTGCCACCTTTCATTTGTTTAGTGTGAAAACAGCATGCATCTATAGAAGTCAAGTTGTATTCAATAGTGTGTGTACGAAGTCAATAATTGAAGAAATTTCTTTGATATGTCCCATTCAGACAGTTCCTACAGAGTAAATCCTCATGTAGAAATGGTTAAATACATTGAAGTGTAAAAGCAATAAGGGCAGAAATGTCGAGGAATCTGAGGATACACATCACCCATTCAGCTGAGCAGTTTGCTTCCAAAGGTAAGGGAGACCTGCTTGCATTCACCAAAACTAGTCATGTCCATTCATTATTTTCAGCCCCGGTGCTTTTTTATTGTTACGGGCTGACAATGATATGGGGGATGATTGTACCACATAGAAAGAGCCGGAGACTCCTCTTCAAAGAAATGAAAAATAATCTAGGATTATGGCTGATAAGAACCAGATTTCCACATAGTAATTGTGGCTATTAGGTAGGAGATCAATAAGGTTATTTGATTTTCTTTCTTTATTACTTTTCTATTTTTAATTTTCTGTCTACATAGTCCATTTTTGTTGTAACCCAGAAGATAAATTTTAGAACCCATCTAAATGCATCTTACCCGCAATACTCTCCTGTTACTTATGCCTCATGTGAAAGAGTCATATATCTGACATACCAAATTACTTTTGTTGAAAGTTCATGATTATGATACAAAATTATTTTCATCTATGCCAAATCATCATTGTTTGTATGTGATACAGCATAGGCTATTGCTCATAATGTTAAAATATATTAGAACAAATATGTCCAGGAATAATTGTAAGAAATGGAAAC
>NW_012147830.1:2647063-2648360 GCF_000956105.1 Propithecus coquereli | reverse complement strand
TTTGTTTGCTTTTTTATGCGGACACCCCGTGGCTTTTTGTTGTTGCTGTGTTGTTGTTGTTTTTCTCCTCTCTAAATTAGCTTCCAGCACTAATACACTTCTGAGGTTTATTCGTGAGCCTTCCAGGCTGCAGAATCCCATTTTGTCAACAGATGGCGTAAGACGTGATTCCCCATGCTCGATGACTTCAAAGCAACATTTTGCTACTGCTGTCCCAAAGTTGGTTTGAAATTATTTCTTTGCTACATTTGATCAGAAACAAACTTCTTCAGATTTCAAATGCCATGGAGAGATGTTATGTTATTTGCGAATGGAATAAGAACCAAAGGTTTTTGTTTTTGTTTTCCTTTAAAAAAATGACTTAAAGGAAACATGAATACATATATCTACTGCCTACCACAACGTACTATCTACCACTTCCCAGCCAATTCTCAGCAAATTCGTGGGGACTGTTATTTTGCTTGTATAAAGAGATATAGTTTCACTACATTGCATTTTAGTACCTAGATAATAACATATGGAAATTTGATTCTAACATACCTTTGGAAATAAACATAAATAAGAAAACTTTCAAATTTAATAACAAAGAAAAAAGAGTGGATTTGAAGAATTTAGAGCTGCAATTTGCTTTAGACACCACTGAGCTTAAACTGCCATTTATTTAGGAATAAACTGAAAACTTGAAGTATAACCTGACTTTCCAAGTCACTCAGGAGTACCTCTATTTCCAGTGCTCTTGTGAATCATATCTCTCGTGATAGAGATGGCTTAAATCTTTAGTACTAAGACTTGTCCTGCCTCATTCTTTTCTGGGGATCCTGAGAGAGGAACAGTAATAAATACTAAGACAAGCAAGGTACTTTTTATTAATACCTGGAGATTTGACACAAACCCTATTCACTAGATAAACCCTTTATTTCAGGAGTGGGCTCGAGATTCTGGAAACGACAGGACTCCTTTTGCATAGACTAAGAGGTTTAGAAGCCTCCTCATTTGACTATCGAACATATGGATGGTACTGTCTTGGTGGTGGTGTTACTGAGAGATGGAAGGTGGTTTCCTCTTTCCAGGGTCAAGCAAGATGACAGAGATGGGGGAGGGGAGGAGATGGGACAGGATGGAAGGAAGGGAAAGAAGGGAAGAGAGTGAAGAGAAGGGGAGAAGATAATGCTGTGATTCTGTGCGGTAACTCCCTATAAAACTCTGCAGTACCCTTTCGTTCATCTCTGAGCTATCTATGTAGAGTTCTAATTAAAACTAGCATTCATTTTCCTAACTTACGTGACTTTTAAATACT
>NW_012147830.1:2645229-2646400 GCF_000956105.1 Propithecus coquereli | reverse complement strand
GTTATTTATACTGTTTTGAATGAATTGTGCACAATTAAATCACATAATGAATATTAGGGAGAATGAATGAACATTGAAATTGTTGTGGACAGTAATGACTACACTCGTTCTATAATATTAGGAATGCATCATTTAAGCCCAAATGTGTGACAAATCTCTCTCTTCCAATCATGGGATGGAAAAATAGTCCAGTAATTTCTAGGTTATTGTACTAAAGTTGGGGGCATTTGTGAAATTAGGGGAATTTATAAAGATTATGGAAAAATTGTAAATACTTGAAATTTTTTTTTTGTTAAATAGTGAAAAATAAAGGTTAATATATGGAATGAAGACAAAGTATAAGGATCCTGGGATAGTTTGCACCCTATTATTAGTAGCTTCTCTTCAGAACACAGGTATGAGTTTTAAGAAATTAAGCTACACTTATTCTCAAAATATAAAAGCAATACCAAGTCCAACATTCATGAAGAAGTAACCCTGGTCTAATTCTTCTTAGCTCTCATTCCCATATTCATGCAAGAAAATCTGTAAACCAAGATCAACTTTTTAAAGCTTTCTTATATAAGCAGTAGATTAACTTGATAAAACATATTCTGGACAAATTGATGAGAAAGCAATACAACAACATGGTTATGGACATTTTGTTACTTCCTAAAATTGTAGATGTAAGAATAAAAGACATTTATAATAAAACGTCATTGAGTGTTCTCACACAGGGCCAAGCACTGCTAGGTACGCCATCGATCCTTAGTGAGTTAGTTGTTTTAGGGAAGTGCTACAATAAAATACTACATAAGATGCTGTGGACACATCAAAACAAAGGATACGTATTCACCTTTTTCACTACTCTATTAGGTTGCAATTTTATATTATGAAACTTATGAAATAATTTTACAAATTGGAGATGGAATTTATGTATTACATTTTCCCAAAGTGAGGCTGGATTCATAGAGAACAATAGGATGGCTCAAATCAGTGCTTTTGCGTCATTCAGTTTTAATGTTTTTCTGTTTGTTCCAGGTTATCCGGAAGTAATACTATCAGTATTTTTCCTGTGACTCATTTTAGGGGCACAGAATTGCAATAGGAAGAAACTGACATTTCTATCATTGGGATATGAGCAAATATAAATGCTCCATTTTCTATGATGATCTTATTAATTGTCCATAAA
>NW_012147830.1:2641392-2643909 GCF_000956105.1 Propithecus coquereli | reverse complement strand
AGGTAGAGAGCATAGAGACGTTCCAGCTCCAGCAAAGAAACTGGAGAACTCTCCCTACGTAAGGCAGACTGGCTCTGCACACTGGGTTTGAGGAGAGGCAGTCTAGCTGGAGTTCAGATCAGAGCCCTTCATGGGCAATTGGGCAGGCACCTGAGGGCAATGAGGCAAAATCTGGATTCACATGCCGGTCGCCAAAGATTTATTAATATATCATCTGCGTGGCTGAGGAAGACCCAGGCACCCTCCTGGGCTAGAGGGGTCAGGGTTTTGACTGCAGAATGACCACTTAGTTAGCTATAGGGATTAAGAGGTACTAGAATCATTGATCAAAAACACTCTATGCCTCATCCCTCAAACACATACAAAGAGCTTGCCCTCTTTCTAAGGAAGTGGGCCTATTGATTTAGTGTATTGTATGAAGGAAAAGCTATCAATTATTTTGTCCCATATTCTGCCTCTACTCTCAGGATAACATTTATCTTCCGGAAATAATGTGTCTTGAGATAAACAAAAGTTAATATCTCTGAGTAGACATTGTCTCCCATGCCTGGGAACAAAAAGAGAAAATGAGATTGGGCCTCATGGTGCCATCCAGAAAGGATGCAATCACACCAATCAAATATCCCTGATCTATCATCTGGACTCAGACTGTTTAGGATGTCTGCCCCTCAATACTTCTTCCCATTGTGGCTTCCCTGAGACCAGACTATCTACCTCCACACCTGTTACATGACGAGCTAAAACTTATATTTCATTGACTTATTTCTTTTTTTAGTTCTTCTCAAAGTAGGAATGTGCTTTATCATTATTAATTCAACTGATTTATATCGATTGTAAAACCAAAATTTAACCCAAATAAGGAATGAAATAGGTTTATTTTTCTTTTTGGCTTTTCTCATTGATCAGCACAAGATTGTCTCTAATTAATGTACTAAAATTAGTATGTGCTAAACCCAAATACTCAAAATTATCTATACTTTTCCCTTCTCGAATGAGATAATCAAATTCACATTTATATAAAAAAAATCCTTAAACACAAGCTATGTTTCCCCCACTGTCCAAAGTTGAGGTCCTCAGTCAGGAGGCAACATGTAAGGGTGCTCTTCAACACTTCACAATACAAACTCTCACGGGCATAAGTCATCTGTCAGGGAGCGCAGACTAGCCAGAGTTGATATCTTCACAGTAGGCACAAGAATGAGACTCTTCCAGGATTTATCCATTGTACTTTCTGTGTGAATGAAACAGTCTGTAGATGGAGGAAGTTTCAATTGTTTTACTAGAAAAGGTTTTTAGATATGGCCATCTTAGCCATGCTCCCAAAAATCATATAAGGGAAGTTAATGTTATTTTCCCTGTATAGAAGACCCCAATATCTGAGGAGAAATGCCATTAAAATATATAACCCCACTATTAAAATTGGTTGTAATTAAAAGAAAAGATCATTGATTTGTAAAATTGACATTGCACATGAGGACGTTTCGATTTAGTCGCATAATGGAAATGTGAGGGAACATTGAAAAGCCATCCCAATTTTTCCTGAATCCAGGATGACCTGCCTCTATTCGCCATCAGTGGCCAAGATAAAACGGCCAGATGTCTCAGCTTCAGGGTGCAGTCCTTGCTCCTTAATGGGCTGGCTTCGAGTCCACTGAATTTTGTCAGATTACAGTAACTTCTGATGCTATTTCCCATCAGTTCCCTCTCTCAGTGCCTTTGCCTGCTTCCCAGATCCTGGCCCTGTGTCCCTCTATGCTGCACATATGTGCAGGTTCATCACATCCCCATCAGCTCTAGGGCAGCCCAATCTGGCACCTGAAGAGTATGCTCAAATGATAAACCCTGAAGGTTTAAAACCTTTTGTATTGTGCCAGGGCTCTTATTAAGCCAACCACCTGGTTCCAAAACATATCTACCCAGGACACAGAAAGCTGATCGTGAGGAATCCATATGACATTTCTGTATGACACTGAATTTTCTGCAATTTTGTTTTGTCTTTGATAATAAATCCTTTTTCATGTGCCTGAAACAGTTTATCTTCCAATTACAAATTTTCGTCTTGTCACCAAGAAGGGTTCATCATTCACGTTTGCCCAATTGGAGAATTACTTGAGATTTTTTACAAGAGTTACAAGGCAAGACTATTAGTAAGAGTTTTAATTTCCAAATGTTTTGATTCAAATGGCTTGACGCAAATTGCAAGTTATGTGGCTCGGGCTTAAGCATAATATCATGTGATGAATAGAGAATACCTGCTCATGAAGCCAAACAGAGGACATTAATACACAGAAATGGAGACGCAAAAAGGCCCCAGCATTAAATTAACAACTTATCTCACCTTTGCCCAAACTATACCTTGGATTTGTCAGATATGATTTCCTTTTTACATTTATTACTGCTGTTATCATTATTATTTAGCTTTGACTAATTTTGACTGGAATGCGGGTAAAGAAAAAAGGAGATAAAATTATTAAAGTAATCTAAAATTACAAAATAATATTGATAAAGTGATACGAT
>NW_012147830.1:2617717-2632047 GCF_000956105.1 Propithecus coquereli | reverse complement strand
TTTTTATTGTAAGTAAACAAAATCAGTTAGAAAAAATAGTTGGACATTTTCATAGGAATCTTTGAAATAGTGTTGAAACACTAGTGGCAGTTTTTTCAGTTTTCAAGTCAACAATCATTTTATTTCAAATTAACGTTCTTCCCATTTTAAAATGCCAGATGATTTGGATGTGTTTCTATCGTCTAGCTTAGTCACATAGACAAATGTTAAAATAAAATCTACTCAATTCTTGGGATGTTGAGCCAGTGTTGAGATTGTTATAAACACAAAAGAAATACAGTTCTGTACAGTGAAGAAGTATTTATTCTTTCTAATGGCAGAATACACATAAAAAAACGGATTTCTTCTCTTTGCCTGTGAGTATCCAGGTTTCTCTAACCACTTTCTAATATGCTAAATTAAAGTGTTTTGGTAGTGTTTATTCACAAAGGATTATTGGTTTTATAGTCTAGCTAGGAGAAGATCATACTCGATGTAGAGTTTATTGTTCAAAGTAATTATTGAAAAGTATGTTTTTATTCTTATTATAGAAACAAAGCTATCAATGCTTAGGGGATTCAAGGTCACACAACTCTTAAGTGTCAGGACAGGGATAAAAACAACAACAATAACAAGGATAATAATTTGAGTTAAACACTTAGTGTGAGACACTGAACGAGCGTGTAAGTGGATTAGCTTATTTCATCTTTATAACAATCATATGAAGTATGTCATATCATTCTGTTTAGAGACAATAAACTGAGGCACAGAGATGAAGTAACTTGCTCAACATCAAATCCCACTTGAGCCCAGGCAGCCTGGTGCTAGGTCCTGTGGGTGACTTCCCCCAACACTTTCACTTATGAAGAAGAGGCTCTCCTTTAGTAGAACAATAATCATGGATAGAAGAGAGCTGGGTTTCATTGGAAAAGGTATCAAATTCTTCAATATCATTATCTTCTGCAACAAAAAATAGAAGCACTGGCACCAATGTGCTGGTCTGTTTTTAAATCCCAAAGGCAGATAGTTATTTTTAATACACTGACCTAATGGCATGTGGTGATCCAAGGTCAGCATAAAACTCCAGAGACAGCCGAAGTATCAATAACATTTACGCTGGGCAGAGGAAGAGCAGAATGATCTTAAAGCAGCGTGTCTTGATTTTAGCTATAATTGCTCACCCAGAGCCATCACGCCCTAATTAGATTAAACTGACAGTCTTTGGTAAGAGGTGGAAGAGGATTGGGGTGCTGAACGCAGAAGAAATAGACTGGGTTAGCATAGAAGTATATTCCTCAACTCTTCAGAAGGATGCTGGCATTCACAGCTACCATTCTGTAACAGCAGCATCAGAAATCTCAGTAGCAGTATTCTGTATTATTTCTAGAGCCTTAAAAACGTGATAATAAGAGGTAATTTGCACATGGTAGTAATACTTGTTGGGTGCCAGTCAGGTGGGGGTGTGCGGAGTGAAGGGGGTCGGGAGAGTAAAGCCACAGATAATGGAAACCGGGCACACTGTGTGGGGGAAGGACATTCTTGTAGCCCTGGTGTGGGCGAGGCAAACACATTTCATGTAACCAAAATTTTTGTGCCCCCATACTATCCCAAATTAAAAAAAAAAAAAAGAAAAATATAGACTTCTACAGACTTCTCATCAGAAACTATAAAAAAGAGGTAATTTGCATTATGTCAGTGAAACTAGTCTGTATTAGATATTAAAAATAAAAGATATTCCCATTGAAGCCTGCTCTATCACCAGTTATTTTGAACATTTTTTCTAAAAAGTTTTTTTATTCTAATTTAAAGAGAAGAAATAAATGGTAAATATGACAAAATTAATACAAATGGTTTGTGGTGATGTTTATGTAAGAGCTTATGTTAACTAATAAGAAAGTTCATTAAGATGTCCAGTTAAACATTGTCACATACATGCTAAAATAATAACTCCCCTTATATACCAGCAATAAACCAGTAAAAATCAAAATGTATAAAAAATATTCAGTTTGTGTGTGTGTGTGTGTGTGTATGTGCACCTGTGTTTGCATATCTCTGTGCTATATTCAATTTTTTCCTAAGCTTGTGACTCCTGTTTGCAAATATCTACTTGACATGTCTTCTTGAATATGTCATGGTGCAAATTCAAATACTTACTATTATTCTTTTCTGAATTCTTACTATCATTTTTTTCTCATTGTTCTCATTATTTGGGGGAAATTTTTTTTACTGATTTATTTTTAAGTCCAGGTTTTCTAAACTCAGTTAATACCTTCACCATCTCCTTAATACTTCAAGTAAATTCATCCATTTACTCATAAGACATAGCTACTAAATAACTCTCTTTTTCTCCTGCAGTAGGCATCTTCCTGATCTCCTGTCCCATTAGGACATAGCAACCAGAATTATCTTCTCAGAATATAAATCATAGAAGGTACTTTGTTGCTTACAACTCTCCAATGGTTTCTCTTAGAAATTAATAAAACATACACCCTTTCTCATGGCCCATGATGGCTTCCACAGTCTGGTCTCCATAATCCTTGATGCATCTTGTGTGATACCCTCATCACCCACACTTCACTTTCCCCATCAAAGCCACTTTAGCCTTCTTTCAGTTTTTAAGTATTATCACAAATTTCCTCCAATATAATTGTCACAGATTTAATGCTCTCTGTCTGAAGTATTTTCCTCCCTACCCTATCATTCAGTCTTTCAAAACTCTCACTTTCCTTTTAGTTCTGAGCTTTCATGTTGCTTCCTTGAGACACCTCCTTTAATCTCCAATGTAAATTATATAGCCCATATGATTGCAGTATATTCTTTTTCGTTATCACTATGTGTATCTCTGCATGTGTATAAGACAAACTAGCAAACTCTTCTAAATATGCTATGATGGTTGATCACTTTTTTGAATAAATATTAAATAGATACATTTGTTTCAACCACAGACCAAAAGAAACTCTAGAGGAATTAAAAAAACAAGCAAATAAAATGATACAAATATTATAATTAATTTTTATAAACAAATACCATAAACAAATCTAGCAGCACAGGCATAACTAAAAGGAAATACTCATAATAAATCAGTACATTAAAACTGCAGTCCCAAACCCCAGGACCCCAGACTAGTACACCGTTGGGTTGGTGGCCTGTTAGGAACTGGGCCACACAGCAGGAGGTGAGCAGCGGGCAAGCTAGCGAAGCTTCATCTGTATTTACAGCTGCTCCCCATCACTCATAACACCGCCTGAGCTCCACCTGCTGTCAGATCAGCAGCAGCATTAGATTCTCATAGGAATGCGGACCCTCCTGTAAATTGCGCATGTGAAGGATCTAGGTTGAGCGCTCCTTAAGAGAATCTAATGCCTGATGATCTGAGGTGGAGCTGAGGTGGTGATGCTAGTGCTGAGGAGCGGCTGCAAATACAGATTATCATTAGCAAAGAGGTTTGACTGCACAGTAAATTTAATGTGCTTGAAACATCCCGAAACCATCCCCGCCCCCATCCATGGAAAAGTTGTCTTCAGTGAAACCGGTACCCGGTGCCAAAAAGGTTGGGGGCCGCTGTGCTAAAACATTGAATTTTTAAAAAATATGTTGATTATCTTATTATATAAGGAGCTCTTATAAATAAGTTAAAAAGATTAATATATCAAAATGAAAACGGGGAAACAGAAAAAAATATATGCATGCAAGGAATAAAAATTATAATAGTCCTTAAAACATTTCATATTCATTAGTAAAAACAAATAGCAGTGTGATTTAATGCCTGGTATTTTCATTAATATAAAATATTGACTGCCAATGTTTGCAAGGATTCAGAAAAATTTTACTTTCATAGATTTCTAGTGTATGGTATAATTGTTAATACAATACTGGAGAGCAGTATGGCAATATCGCTAAAAGTGTAAATATATATTAACACTGTTATTGAGAAATTCCACTTAGAGGAATATACATTTAAAAATAGATAAATGTGAATAAACTACGCATGCGAGTTATCATGATTTCAAAAATGCAGTTTTTATAACCTAAGTTCCCCCCTCCCCACCAAACGCTACTGTTATAAAATGGAATGGCTCACAATCTTTTGGAATAATTTTGTAGACACATTTATATTAATATGGAAAGATATTTTCTTCAAGAGCTCTCTTTCTACATAGAGCTACTAAAAATATTTTTTCCTTGTCTTAAAAACTGTGCTAAGAAAGTAATCTTTATTATTAGAGTAATGCAAGGACTTGAATAATGTAGACTGGAAAGGGTTATGATCAAATTTATTTTTTAGCTGCCAAGAGTGTGGAAACTGGCTTAAAAGAGGGCATGGGTGGAATGAGGGGGGCCAAATATACAGCTTTGCAGTGACCTAAACCGGAGGTGAAAGTAGCATGGACTGGAGTCATAAGTGATGACGAAGAGAAGTAGATTATTTAACTGATATTTAGTAGGTGGAAATAATCATTTTTTAGTGATTGATTGATTTTTAGGTTTAGAATTGGGGTCAGTGGTTATATGGTTTATATGGTTAAAGGGTGATAATTCCCTTTGCACAGATTAGTACAAATGGAGGAATTGCAGTTGTGAAGGTTGTCATAGGGAGAATGGGAAGTGAGAAGAGATACTGAATTACGTTTGAACCTGCTTGTTTTCAAACACCTTTGAAGAATTAAATTGATCCATCAAGAGATGCATTTGGGACAAAAGATATAAATTTGGGGGTCAGTGGTATATCTATAAATATATGTATATAATAGATATATACTTAAATATATATAATATATATCTAAACTATATTTGATTTATATATATATCTATATATAGGATAAACAAAATCCCTAAGTGAGTAAATGGAATAAAAAGAAAAGAAAGTCCAGAATGGTGTTACTTCAAACTATAGTACTTGAATGTTGTGTAGAACTCAAAAGACATTTTCACCTATATAAAATGTGCTTCCTTTTGTGAATGGATATCATTGCAATAGCTATTTTGAAATCAATAATTTGGAACAGAGCATCCTTTTTTTTTTATTAGGACCAATTATATATGTGGAGCTTGAGGTGCCAAGACATATCCTTTAGAAGCCTATTTAGTCACAAAACACAATTCGAACAAAGAATACTGGATGGAAACAAAAATAACAGGTGTTTGAGAACATAGACCAGAAAGATGAAAGGGTAGTTTTAGGGTTTCTATGTAGGAAAGAGTCGTTAAAGCAAGACTCACGTTATGCCTAAAGGCTACACAAGGTGGGATAAAGAGGAAGGGCAGAATTCATACAATATATAAATGAATGTAGACAAGATGTTTTAGAACTATAAAATAAACAAACACATGAATTTATACATCTTCATAGATTAAAGGTAATCACTGAGACAACATCTAATACAATTCTAACATGAATTGCTATTAAGACATATAAAGCATGTTAACCTGATTTTAATATTTCAGTAAAAAGATGTGCTCTCCAATTTACAACCCATGAGACTTAGAAGTAATGCACTCTTGCTTTCATTATCTAATCAGATTTGGTTAGAAAATCATTAATATTAGAAAATGTTGTCAAATTTTCTCCAAGTCCACCACAGAGCTGTTTTCTGTGTGTGAGACAGAATGACATATTAAAGAAAAACAAATATCATATTGGGGATTTTCCTAAAATTCAGATTAGCAGCAGGTGCTCTGAATGGAATGGCACATTTTCACTAGCCGTAAAAATGTAAAAAAGTAAATACGAGAACAGGAAGATATTCTTCCCTAGGTAGACTTCTAAGGAAGATCCTTCGAAAAAATAATTGCTACTGCAGCATTTCAGCAAGTCTGATCTACAGAACTACAGGTATGTATACAGATCTGGATTATCAGAATTCATTTTGAATTCTTATGCCAAGTATTCTATTATGCTGTTTATATAAGTTGTGTAGCATTAGGCAAGGTTTGTTTTGTGGTTGTTGTTTTTTTAACAAATTTGTGTTTTGGTTATTCAGTTTTCTCATCTAAAGAGCTTGTTTCACAAGATGATTGGATCATTGTGAGAATTTAATAAGATAAGATATGTAAAGTGTTAATGTGTTATGTACTGTGGGCCAAATCTGGCCTGATACCTGCCTTTGTAAATGAAGTTTATTGGAACACAATCATGTTCATTCATTTATGTGTTATCTGTAGGGGAGTTGACTAGCTGCAACAGAGACAGAATGTCCCACATACAAATGGGTACACTGCAAGAACAATGCCTAATACGCATATTTTGTAAGACATATTTTATATTTGTGTCTCATTAAGTACTCACAATAAATTTAGGAGATAATTTCTTTAAATTAATACACTGAAGCACATATTTGTTAAAAGACATCTGATTCTAGGTCACATACGCATTACAAATATATGTTTCTGAGGGTTTTGTTAGGATCTAAAATTAGTTTTACTACAGAAATATACCTCTTGATACTTACGGGTATTATATGAGAAATTTTATCCCTTATTATATCATGTGAATAACACTATGGAGCTATACTGACTCTTGTGATTGTGATTCTATTAGAAAATGCATCGTACTCTACTACTTGGGGTAACAGAAACACATTTCCACATAAAAGGACTTCCCTCAGTGAATGTCAGAGCAATGGGAATTCAGGTATATTCATGTTCATTTTCTCTGTCACATTATTATTGTGTGTTATATGATGTGGGTGGGAAGGAAATAGAGGCCCAGTATATATAGTGATGGGTTATGGAGATAAGTCACATTTATTTGCGTTTCATCTGTAACAACATATAGCAACTACAAAGGTGTTCTAGATGTATTGAAGCATTAGCATTGGATGCCATTTTGGAGTGAGAATTTGAAAAGAACTTCTGGAGACAGCACTGAGATGTGGTTTAAGCAGGAGGCAGAAAACATTTTCTGTTAATTGCCAGATAGTAAATATTTTATATTCTGGGGCATACAGTCTCTGTTGTACCTACTCAAGTCTGTCATAGCAATACATAAACAAATGAAAACGGCTGTGTTCCATTCTTTGCATAAACGGGGTGAAGGCTGGATTTGGCCCTCAGGACACAGCATGTCAAGTGGTGGTTTTGAGAGTTGAGACAGATTAATGAGACTAAGACTGATGCCATAGGAGGGTCCAAGTGGGAGGAAGCTGCAGGGCCGAATTCCATTCTGGGATTAAGTTAGAAATCGGGTTCTGTGCTAGTACATAACTAGCTGATGAAGAGAGGAGCAGCCTCAATGCATATATAAACTACCCAAATGGAATGGTAATAATAATAATATAGACAAGTAATGAAAACAAGTGTGAGATTGCTTATATAACTATACACAGCATATAGTTATGAGCTATTAGAATTGTATTTCATATTTGGGTAATTAAGGTCAACCCCCCATGAGAATACTGAAGAAATCCTTCCCCCAGAACCTTTGATAGAAACTATTTCTGCTCTCTGTGCCCTACAGTAGCAGATATATTATTTCATAAGATACTATTTTCTATTGATTCATATTCTATTAGTAATTTATTGATTGAGCTAAAATTTCTCTCCATTTGGCTGCTACCTAATCAATACATAACCTATTCTACATAACGGTCTTTCAAATGTTTAAAAGACATCACCATGCATGTTCTCCCTGACTTTATCTCCCTTGGCAAACTAGCCACCTTCCCTTTTTCTTTGGGATGAACAGAATAGAATGGAATTCATACATACCCATGATTTCAAGGCTTCTGTAACATATGCATGCATACACCACCCTGGAAGAATATAAACCCCTGTGGGCAGGAATTTCTATTTTGTTCATAATAGTTAATATAAAGCCACACATGATATGAATCAATAAATTCTCTATATAAATTACTAATATTCTTTCCTTCTGCAAAGTATCTTTGCCTGTTTACCAACCAAATAAGACACTTTGTCAGAACAAAGGAATACATAGGTAGACATAACGTCTGGCAGAAGGAGCAGTCTGTGTTTACAGGTATGTGTGAGAGTACAGGTAAGAAAGAGAAAAGATGAGAGGTAGAGGATGTCAGGTGAAGTTATATTTTTATTTAAAATAAATAGCTCCTGGCATGATATTTTGCACATGGCAAATACTCGGGACACATTTTAAGGATTAACTAATAATAAATTTAATAACATTAACATATATACAAATCTCTACATATTAATATGATCCAAAAGAACTCATACACACATTTCAGAATGACATTAATAAAGTTGAGTATTGGCTAAAATTATTTGGTGGAAGGAAGAAATATATTTGATTGTGAATAATTATAAGCATGGTTCATATTAGTTTTAAAAAATAATTTTTAAACATAATTCAGAATAATTATATTCACATAAGTTTTTGCCACATATTTTTTTTTAATTCTCTGGATGGGCCTCTGCATTTGCTCACATACCAGCAACACATGCCCTTCCCATAGCTCCTACCTTCCATTATCAACTCACTACCTTCCCTTTTACTTTTCAAAGCCTTGATGCTATTTGACTTCCTCCCCAAAGCTTTATTTGATATGTTTCATCAGAATTAATTGTTCTTGCATCAGCATCCATGTGGCAAAACTTATATTTAACAAATTAATTTTCTTATGGTTTACTTAGTTATTTATACGCTTATGTTTCCCATGAGAGTGCAAGTTATCTGTAGCAGTGACTATTTCTAATGCATCTTTGAACACTCACTGGGCCTGGTTCAGGACCTTGCACAGAGTAGGTGCTCAAACCATGCTTAAAAAGTCAAATTGAAGCTCAGAGATATAGTGCTAGCTTTGGGGCATTCCATATTTCATTATGTGGCATTTCGGCCATGAAATATGTTGTATGGGATGTATTTTTCAAAATTAAGGCTAATTAAAATTAATTTTCTTCCGAGAGTCATTTTAGAATTTACAAGAGCCTGTGTGATAATTAGAGACACCCAGGGGTGTCACCAAACCTGTAGTGGGAGTCACTGTTCCATCAAACATGATCCACTGAAGTAGCTCCCGTGTGGCTATTAATATCACCCACTGCAAAATATGTCAAGGTTTATTAAGTGAAAATCTCATAAAGGTTTGCAAATAAAGTACTGCTTATGCAATATGGATATCATGTGGCTCAGTTCCCTTAAGAAGAAGAGAATTAATAAACAAACTAAAGCATCGGAGTGTTTATTCTCAGGAGTGTCCTCCAAGGATGTTGATGGGAAGTACAGAGCACTTAATTCTTTCATTTAAGAGAAGTATAGCATGAAGAATATGTGAAGAATAGAGTCAATTGGAATCTTTTAAACTTATACTAGGAAGTAAAAAGATGGCTCTGTGTTCATACATAAATTACACAGCAATCAATATTTTAATTTTATCTCTACTGCAATATAATTTTTCCTATTATTCTTCTTAATTTTCAATATAGTCTGAGGATTATATTCAAGCCAACTAGGATATAAAAATGTGAATACCCCAAGGACAAAAGTCCTCTGTCTGCCATCAAGGAGCCCTTGAAGTTAGGCACTGGTATGAAGAGGTCTTGAATTATCCAGGGCTATAACTATTGCAGTGTGGAGAATGGAGAAAGGTGAAGGGTAACACTTCATTAAAGCTAAGAGGTGCAATGCTGTGGATTTAATTCAATTAGATGACAGCACACCTAGACAGAGTGAGAAAGCTTTCCCATAGAATCAGTGCTCTCTGGAGAGAGGTAGTTTAATTCTTACTGTCATCAGTCTGAGGGAAAGTGTGGCCCTAGTTAATTTCATTTACCTCAGGAGGGAAAAGTATCTGGGCAGAGGCAGGCATATGGTTTAGTGAAAGGAAATTTGTGGCTTTCTGAGATGCCCAGGTACCTAGTAAATAGGCTTCCACACCAGCTCACAAGAACAAACTTTCTACACAAATCTTGAAATAGTCTGGATAATGTACCAAAATAAGAAAAAAAAAATTGTTGTTTTATTTTTTGTGTTTAAACATTTTGATCTTCCAGTTTTGTCATAATATGGTCCACAGATTGACAGTAATAGTAGTTGTCACACCAGGGAGGTTGAACAAGGAAGATTTTACTGCCTGGTTAGTCTAAGAATTGTTTTTAGCAGTTAGATACAGTAAATATGAAAGAACAAAGGGAAAATTATATTTAGTTTATACCATGCGGTTTATTGAAAAAGTCACTTAATATTTACACCTTAGTTTTAGATAGAAATGTAGCTAAGAGTAGAGTTCCAAAAGCAACTTTAAGAAATACTAATCATTTAAGCCAAGTCAAGGATTCCACAGTATTTTAAGAGCTAATAAGTTATTCATTATTACTGTTTCTAAAAGCAAAATCAAAACACAAAACATTTTTCCCATGATAAATGGAGTTTTATTATTTGATCAAACATTTTCCAATTTGATAACAGATGTCTAAAGTTCAACTATGCAAAATACAATATTTTAAACTATCTCAATGCTTTTCAAGTCCCACCATGCTAAGAATTTATAATGTATTTTAAAACAATCAAGTTGTTTTAAATGAAAAAAAATTGAATGCATCAAAGTAGTGTGAAAGGTGCTAATTAATTTCTACTATGTTTGGAAAGAAAAAAGTAGGAATTTTTAAATAAACTTATTTATACACGTGAAAGCTTTATCATGTTTTCTTCAACTAGATAGAACCCCAAATAAAAACAAGACATTAATAATCCCTTCAAATTATAGAACTGTATGCATGCATAAGTGTTTTATTTATTATATCACTGACTCCTTTGGTAAGTGTAGTTGGAAGAGAGAAGAGCCCCATAATATGCTGAAATAAAAAAAATTAAAATTCTAAAAAATTTTAAAAAATTAAAGATAGAACTACCATACAATCCAACAAATCCCACTTCTGGGCATTTATCCAAAAAGCTTTAAATCAGGATCTAGAAGAGATATTAGCATTCCCGTGTTCATGGTGGCGATGTAATATGTTTCATCTCTTCATTCATGACAAAGAATGCTCATTCGCCATGTTTGTTTTAAAATACACTTTAAAATAATCAAGTTAAAAAGTAAAGCTGGGTGTGGTGGCTCATGCCTGTAATCTTAGCACCTATGGAGGCCAAGGTGGGAGGATCACTTGAGGCCAGGAGTTAAAGATGAGCCTGGGCAACATAGCAAGACCATGTCTCTACAAAACAAAAACAAACCCAAAACAAGTAGCTCGGTGTGGTGGTGTACACCTGTAGTCCTAGATACTCTGGAGTTTGAGGGGTAATGATCATTTGGGCCTACGAGTTCAAGGTTGCAGTGAGCTATGATCACACTCAAGAATGGGTGACGGAATAAGAGCTTGTCTCTTAAAAAAGAAAAAAGAAAAGAAAAATGAATGTTATGCCTATGCACATTTCCCCAAATTGCAATAAAATATTTTATATTTATTATAAGGAATAAATAGCAAAGGTCTTTGGTGCTGCTGTGATAAATTCTCCAATATTTTTATTTTAAGTACTGATTATCTTTTCTCTAAATAAATCCAGAGTAAAATTCATATGCAAACTAGGTATTTTTGTTCACTTTGAAAAGAAACAGAAGTAAAGTGTTAACATTTGCCTTAGGAAGTAAAATATATGCCATATAAATGACAAATGTTGTAACCTCCACCTCTATTATGCTGGTCTTTCTTTTCCTTCTAAAGTCCTGCTAACTAAAGCACCAATTCAAATAGTTTTTTTCAGAATTATTAGAATATGCTATGTGTAATAGGAGACATAAAAATGCAAGCCTGCAACTGTTCCCTATTTTTTCTCAAAATAGTTGGTAACTAGTTTCCACATAAAGTATATTTGAAATAATCATTTAAATCGTAAAAATAAGAATTTCAGACTTTTAATTAGGAGGTGTGTATATTAAGCATAAATGTACCAAGGAGCTTGTTTTATAACCCTGAGATAATTACAGCATCTTTCTGGCTCATTGTATTTGAATGAGACATTTGAAATAAAATTTTTCCTACTTATGTATTATTGGAAGATAGCTAAAATATCTACTTTATAATTGTGATTTAAACAAATAGCAGCCAAAATGCTGTACCGACATGGGCCAAGTCTTAGAACAAAAGCAGGAAAGTAATCAGGTATCCTTAGTTTTTACCATGTCTTTTTTTTTAATCTCTCCAGCATCACACCCAGGATATTACATTACTTTACTTGTCACCTCTCCTTGGACTCTTCTTGGCTGTAATAATTTCAGATCTGACAGTATTGAGAAGTACTGTTAGGTATATTGTAGTATTTTTTTTTTTTTTCTGGTGTTTTCCTCATGACTAGACCAAGATTATGGGTTTTCTGGAATATCACAGAGTTAAAGTGCCCTTTCATTTCATCATATGAGGGCTACATGCTATTATATCAACATGCTTTATGGCTTTGGATGTTGACCTTGGTCACCTGGCTGAAGTAGGGCTGTCAGGTTTCTGTCCTTTAAAGTTGCATCTTTTTATTCCCTTTCCAGACTGCACCCTTTGGAAAGAAATCACTGTTCACAGCCCACACTTGAGCAGGAGTTATTCCCATCCTCCTTTAGGGTACAATGTCTTTAAAATTTGTTTGGAATTCTTCTGCAAAGAGGTTTGTATTTTCTTCTCTTTTTATTGATTTATTCAAATATATCCATATATGTCTATGGACTCATGGATATTTATCTTATACTTTGGGTTACAGTCTTATATTAATTTATCTATCATGTTGTGTAAATTATTCAAACTTTGGACATTAGAAGATATTCCAGTTGACTCCTGTGTCATAATTCCATATGAGAGCTTTTTTGTTTTGTGTTTGTTATTTGTAACATTTCCTTACTTTCTGGTGCTACAAGATGCTACAATTTCTTCTTATACATTTTAATCCCAAATCCTAGAATCAGCCCTTACTCCAAGAAGCCCTGGTTCCTTGTACTGGAGAATGGTATTAGAAATCAGATCTGGAGGTTAGGTGTGCTCACTGCTACTGGCTCTCTCAGCTGACAGAATAAAGAAAGGTGGGGATAATAACTCATACATATATGTACATGAATCTATAAATATTTATTAGATAGCCATCTCTGTCTGTATTGAGATAAACATGGGTTCTTCAGCTCATATTTTTATCTACACTTTAGAGAAGATAAAACTTAGGCTATTAACATTTAAATAATGGCCTCAAGGGCAAATACACAGTGAAGATGAAACTAGAATTGAAACTAAGAATTGTCTAACTTCAAAACCTATGCTCATAGTGATTCATATCTGTTTCCTGGAATCTTCCAAATGAAATATAAGTTTTTTTTTCAGCCTGGATACACAGTATATAAGGATACAAACTAAGTTGCAGTAATGAAGTGTCTAAATTAGACAGAATTACATTTCTTGCTAACAAACAAAAGACATTTAGAGGGTTAGTTAGAGACTAAGTCCCCATTCTGTCTCTCTGCTCATCACTTTCTGAGGTTTGCCATTGTCAGGAGATTTAATGCATATCATTCAAACCACCTTTTCACCCCATCCACATTCCATGCTGTGGAAAAGGGAAACAGAAAATCTGTGATCAATGGGTATATCATGAAGAGGTTCCAGGTGTTGCATTTAAACTTAGTCATGTGAACTGCACCCATCTACATAAGAGGGAGGGGAATATGATCTCTAACTGGGAAGCCATATGACCAACTAAGATTGGAAACCTATTGTTAAAGAGAACAGAGAGAAGTACTAGGAGTGTTTAGTAAACTTTGCCACACTCTGATGAACTTCCTCTTAAAGGAGAATACAGATTATTATCCATTAAAATTAATCAGATATTGATGTTCTATGATAATTAGACAGAATTAAAACAGTAGGTACCACATATTTATGTTTATAAATAGAGACAGAAGCACATAGTGTATACTTAGGGTTAGAAATAAAGTTGAGCAGAATAGGGCCTATGGAGATAAAAATATGAGATAAGAAAGAAATGGAGAAAAATCTGTAGAAAGAAAAGAGGAAAGTTTAAAAGTCCAGGGAAAAAGGAAAAGAAAAATTGGTGGAACTAGATTGATACACACACGCACACACATATACACACACATATAGTAAGAATAAGTGCTATCATTTAATGTTAATTATGTATAAACATTATGTATTAATTAGTAGATACTATTATTTGTGGTTTTTTCCACACAAAATTATTTCTGAGGGAAATACATATTCAAATTGTCACCTAGTACATATTGTAGATTTTTCTCAAACCCTTTATTTTGAAAGACAAAGTGTATTTTGGAAAATCTACATTAGTCTGAAGGGATCTTAATCAATGCCTGTTTAAAAAGAAACATTTTGTGCACATATAAGAATAACATCTATTGGATGTTGGGAAGGGGGGAGGGGGGAGGAGG
>NW_012147830.1:2612853-2617227 GCF_000956105.1 Propithecus coquereli | reverse complement strand
CCAAAAAAAACCAAAGAAACATTTTTTGGTATGTTCAAAGTCAATTGTAAAATGTATTGTAAAGGAAGCACATAAATTTGAAGAGTTTAAGTATTAAGCAAGATGCGGCTGCACAATAACTGCTGAATATCACTGTGAAAAAGCCTTTTAATAATCACTCGAAGTGAAATATATTAAGTAGTTATCTTTGTTGTGATCACACATATCTATCTATAAGATGCTTGGGAGGGAAAAACTAATTCATCCTGATTTTGCACGATTGAATTCTAATGGTTTGGGGAAATATTTCCAGGAACAGAAAAATTGCATCTTCAAAAATGCTGTATCTCAAACAATTTAAATACAATTAAAGCTGATTTAGAAAAACTGGTAAGATGACTCAAAAAACTGGGTTAAGTAATTAGAAAAAAACAATTACATTGAAGATGCTTAGGTATAATTTTATAAAATAAGAATGAAAAAAGTGATACTTCAAATTGATTTTTATTTTATTGCAATATGATCACATAAGTAACTAAATTTCCAAATTAATTAATTTGATAAATATTCACTGAGCATCCATCGTGTGGTAGGCACTATCCTAGGAGCTGCAGAAACATTGACAAACAACGCAAAGATAACCCTTTTGTGCTTTTATTTTAGAGGACCTCAAATTAATTAGTACATTAAATATTACATTAGGACTGTGACTCATCCCATTTCTACACCTTTTTAAAAATTAAATTTGCCCTCAAACTTATCCTTTGTATGTTGTATGCAATTTCCAAGTGCGAACATTGAAAATATAATAGATCTTATATTTTGGAATGCATATATATGATACTTACACAAATAAAGTGCTAACTCAGACTTAGTTCTGAATTTGAGTGGGCTACATTCCATCTACATCTCTTTTCCTTCTTACTATACTAAAGAGAATCGATTCGGAGCCATGGAAAGCCTATAAATACTAGAGCATCAGTTTTTTCCTCCAAATGTTTGAGAACACTTGGTTTAAAAGCATGTGTTTAAAATTCTGCTTTTTTAGTTTCCAGATAGCAAAACTCGAGTATATGCTAGACAATATGTTATTAAGTCACTGAAGGGAATTTTGAAGCATTTGTGTATGGTTTGCTAGGGCTGCCATATGAAAGCACTACAGACAGCGTGGCTTAAACAACAAATTTATTTCCTCACAGTTCTGGAGTGTGGATTTTCACACTCCAGATCAGGGTGCCAACAGGGTTGCTGTCTACTGAGGCTTCTTTCCTTGGGCTGCAGATGGACACATTCTCACTGTGTCCTCACGCGGCTTTACCTCTGTGCTCTCCTGGACACAGAGATCTCTATAGTTACTTCTTCTTGTAAGACACCAGCCATATAGGATTAGGGCCTCACCCTTACGATCTCATTTAATCTCCATTATCTTCTTTAAGGCTCTCATTGCCAAATACAGTCACACCCTTGGATTAGGGCATCAACATGTGAACCTGGTGGCAGTGATAGGGGGACAAAATTCAGGCCATAGCAATCAGTAATCAATTATGGGTGATTTTGTTAACGGTGAATATTTCAATATTTTTATTCCAAGTTTGATTTGAAAGGATAATGTGCCTAGATACTTGGGGGATGTGTGTGTGTGTGTGTGTGTGTGTGTGTGTGTGTGTGTGTGTGTGTGTGTGTGTGTGTGTGTGTATGAAGCAATCAGTAATCAATTATGGGTGATTTTGTTAACTGCAAATTAACATATATAACTTTTAATTTTCAGTATTTAAAAAAACATAAGAAACCTTTTTATATTTTACAAGAATAACTATTTTAACGTTTTAAAAATAATTTCCAAGGAAGGGGAAAAAAAGGTGAGAAAACAAATGCAATACAAAAAGAAAAAACATCTCAAAAATAAGGTACCTTTTAAGAAGGTACCTGAGGATCAGGAAATCTAATTTTAAAAAGTTACTGAAATTATACATTTTAATTACAGAAAAGGTAAAATAGGTTAGGATTGTTTTAAGTCAATAAAAAAATAAACAAAAAACAAAAACTAAATTAATAGCAAAAAGACAACCAATTGCAACTAAGGGTACATGTCCAGAAAAATTTATAGTTAAAGCAAAAAAAGGCCAATATTTCTTCAAAGAGTTTCACCTGTCTGTTATAGTCCATATTCCATGTATTCATTTTTTTGACACACAAAATATCAGTACTTTAGAATTCACAAGTGTATGGTTTATTTATCTTTTTTAAAAAGAACAATTATTATTTGTTATTTCCACAGCAAGTGGAATCATTTCATCTTGAAGAACTTTGATTTTTATCATCAAACACTCAGTTTTGCTTATTTGCTATTAAATTACCTCTTGCTCTTTTATTTTCAGTGAAACTAGTTCTAGCTTGACAACTTTGAGAAGGGCAGTAGCATCTCTTTGGAGAGTCATGAGAAACCCTTGGCTGTATATCAGCTGTCAGGACTCTGGTAGATGAAAGAGGTGCAACCTACTCTCTCTATTTTAGAGCATCATTTCTGCAGAGCCGCTGGTCACTGTCAGTCTTTGATATTAGAAGTGAAGTCCATTAACCAAACCTGGATTCCTCTTTTTAGCACATTTTGTACACCATGGAGGACGGGAATAGTAATAGAAAATATATTTTAACCAATTATAACTAAATCACATAAAAATTTTAATTTTATGAATATGTTATGAGAAAGCTTACATTAGTTCTCTATATTTACATGAAAAGAGCAGCATTTACAAAGATTTTGAACTTTTAGAGAATTTTATAATTAGAAAATTCATTATCCATGTAATTGCCATTAAGGGCATCATTATCCTAAATAATTTTATTATGTATTTAATTAGCCCTTTGCATACAAATCAGTGTCAGTATCAATAATGCTATACTGTGCCTCTTCTGCAAAAGTAACCTACATCAAGAATTTGTTAGTTTTCAGTAAATACACACAAAACAAAGTTAAGACTGTTATATACTTAAACAGCAATTATAATAGCAGTGATGAAATTTTCACCCTAAAAGTGTTGCTTGAGAACTTGAATTTCAAAGAAATCTGTAAATTTGACATTCATGAAAATAGCTAATGTGCTTATTTGATAGCACATAGATCTATTTGGTGGAAGAATAAAGAAAAAATATATTTATAGGCATTTCATGAAAAAAAAATTAGTCTAAATAGGAAATCCTACTTCCAAAAGATTGTGAAATTTGTTTGCTTTAAATAACTTCTTAAATAAAGACATATATAAATATATTGAAGATTTTCTATAATAAACATTTATTTCTCCTTTTTACTGTTTATAAAATAATAATAGTAATAATAATAAATATACTACAATAGATGGTAAAGTGACAGTGCTTACTCCCAGAGCTTATGGAATCGATTTTGTGAGATAAGACTTGTAGCTATTATTATATCAGCCACATCAACATAGTCAAGATGAAGGTTTCAAGGGTTTCTACTTATTTGATGTCTCTCACTGGGCTCCAGCATCTCAATAGGCCAATCCTAGTATTTAATCATAAAATTATTCAGAAGTGTTCTGTAACAGAGACCTTAAAAAAGGTAGTTTGGGAACATTTCTTCACAATCAATTTAGGTATAATTACCTACAAAACATATATGATATTATAATTCTGCTTTTAGTGAGGTGAGACTAAGAGAATTAATTATTATAATGGCTTCAGTCCAAGGTGAATTCATCCTCTTTCTCTTTATTTCTTTTCTTTTCTTTTTTCTGTTTCTTTCCTTTCCTTTTTTTCTAAGTTTTTTTGGCTTATTCAGTCTTTATCACTCTGACCCATGATGAAGTTGTCACAAACTGAACGGTACTGGGATTGTGAACTCCCTTCACTTTATTTGTTGTTTGATCATTCATGCATTCATTGATCCATTTTTGGTCAGATTCCTCTTTAGTGATTTCAGAGAATTCTAAGTCTCTGCATTTGTAATGCAAACTCTTTATTGACTATATTTATAGGTGAGATTTCTGACAAGGATTTATTCTTACTGGGTTAACATGGTTAACTGCTACTGAAACATGTAACATGGTTAACTGTTACGTGGTTTCACTGCTACTGAGAACAGCAGGATGAGTGGTTGTCAATTAACCATTTTGCTCCTGCTCTTCTATAGGCATCATACGCATCATATAACATAACAGTAAGAGGAAATGGGAATTTTGATAAACTAATTAGGACAAAATGTAACAAAGATTTTTTTTCTTATTATTATAAAAACCAGACCACGCTGTGTAAAAACTCTAAAAACTAAAAGAATGTATAGTCAGACAGTAAAAGTCCCAGCATATACAAATATCACAGAGAGCCTCTGGAAATATTGGTGCACATTTTCAAGCTTGTATTTTCAAGCTTGTTTGC
>NW_012147830.1:2611254-2612596 GCF_000956105.1 Propithecus coquereli | reverse complement strand
AGGTGAGAAAACAAATGCAATACAAAAAGAAAAAACATCTCAAAAATAAGGTACCTTTTAAGAAGGTACCTGAGGATCAGGAAATCTAATTTTAAAAAGTTACTGAAATTATACATTTTAATTACAGAAAAGGTAAAATAGGTTAGGATTGTTTTAAGTCAATAAAAAAATAAACAAAAAACAAAAACTAAATTAATAGCAAAAAGACAACCAATTGCAACTAAGGGTACATGTCCAGAAAAATTTATAGTTAAAGCAAAAAAAGGCCAATATTTCTTCAAAGAGTTTCACCTGTCTGTTATAGTCCATATTCCATGTATTCATTTTTTTGACACACAAAATATCAGTACTTTAGAATTCACAAGTGTATGGTTTATTTATCTTTTTTAAAAAGAACAATTATTATTTGTTATTTCCACAGCAAGTGGAATCATTTCATCTTGAAGAACTTTGATTTTTATCATCAAACACTCAGTTTTGCTTATTTGCTATTAAATTACCTCTTGCTCTTTTATTTTCAGTAAAACTAGTTCTAGCTTGACAACTTTGAGAAGGGCAGTAGCATCTCTTTGGAGAGTCATGAGAAACCCTTGGCTGTATATCAGCTGTCAGGACTCTGGTAGATGAAAGAGGTGCAACCTACTCTCTCTATTTTAGAGCATCATTTCTGCAGAGCCGCTGGTCACTGTCAGTCTTTGATATTAGAAGTGAAGTCCATTAACCAAACCTGGATTCCTCTTTTTAGCACATTTTGTACACCATGGAGGACGGGAATAGTAATAGAAAATATATTTTAACCAATTATAACTAAATCACATAAAAATTTTAATTTTATGAATATGTTATGAGAAAGCTTACATTAGTTCTCTATATTTACATGAAAAGAGCAGCATTTACAAAGATTTTGAACTTTTAGAGAATTTTATAATTAGAAAATTCATTATCCATGTAATTGCCATTAAGGGCATCATTATCCTAAATAATTTTATTATGTATTTAATTAGCCCTTTGCATACAAATCAGTGTCAGTATCAATAATGCTATACTGTGCCTCTTCTGCAAAAGTAACCTACATCAAGAATTTGTTAGTTTTCAGTAAATACACACAAAACAAAGTTAAGACTGTTATATACTTAAACAGCAATTATAATAGCAGTGATGAAATTTTCACCCTAAAAGTGTTGCTTGAGAACTTGAATTTCAAAGAAATCTGTAAATTTGACATTCATGAAAATAGCTAATGTGCTTATTTGATAGCACATAGATCTATTTGGTGGAAGAATAAAGAAAAAATATATTTACAGGCATTTCATGAAAAAAAAATTAGTCCAAATAGGAAATC
>NW_012147830.1:2588415-2609705 GCF_000956105.1 Propithecus coquereli | reverse complement strand
TTGACTAACTAAATTTTAAAAGATTTGATTACATAACCATGAACAGTATGTGAAAATATCCATTTCCTAATATCCCCATCAAAGTTACAATCAAAGTTTGGCTTTCCAAAACTCTTAGGAAAACCTATAATTCATGGTATTAATGCACAAGTCAGATTGCTTTCTCTTTTTTCATATTTATTTATCATTTATAGGATTTTCCTTTACGCTTTGTCCCTTCACATCCATCTGTATCCTTATGGATTAGTCGGAGGTTTTCACAGAATAGGAACATTAACTCCCTACATTTTAAAAATCTGATAATTTTTTTTCTATTTTGTGTTCTTGGGATCTTATTTGCTCTTTTCAACAGAAGTTTTTAATTTTTATATAGTCAAGCCTACGTACTTTTTCATTTATGGATTTTTTTCTACCCAAATTTCCTAAATTTACCTGCATTTTCTTAGTTTTTCTTATTTCCCATTTTAAATTTGAAGAAAAATTCATGTATTTGAAAGTGAGAGTATAGGGGTAAGGTGTGGGGGTGGTTAAGGGTGTAAAAGCAGGAATTTAGGGCAGTACAGAGCGCACTTTTAAACTGTAATTGTCAAGAAAGAAGAAGATTATAGACATATCTTAGAGGTTAATGGGGGAATATAAACAAAGTACAGAGATGAGATTAGATGAAGTGTTTTTCAGGACTGTGGGTTAACAAATTCCACCTGACTGGAAGATCGATGTAGGAGAACAGTCGAGAGAGACTCTCTTTTAGGAACATTAATTACAGTCGGCATTCTGAAACTATGGGATTGTGTTGTTTATTTGCTTTCACCCAGGAATGACATCATAAAGGCAGCATTTTAGTATTGATTTAACATAAATAATCTGATTGTCAACTCAAACTGAAATAAATCAAACTAATAAGAGACACTTTGCTAATAATTTCAAGGTTATACATTATCAAGACTTCAGAAAAAGCAGGTTGAAGTCCAGGACACTTGAGGAGAGCTCCCTAGGTCCTTCCTTTCAGCATGAAACAAATTTTGCCCGCACGAGAATAGATAAAGTCTCTAAATGACATAAATGATTATCACCACACCCCAGAGAACACTTGGTCTATGAAATACCTTCACTTCATACACTAGATTATATAACATTTTCCAGGGAACTATATCTCATAAATCCATAGATTCTGAATTTATTCACTATAAGAATTTTTTTACTAGAGACATCAACAACTATCCACAGACAAAAACCCTATGAAATATCATTAGTTTATTTCCTTCAAAGTTCATTTATCATGTTGGCAAAGAAATTAGATGAGTTCCCTGCTTCTTTCCTTCACCCTGAGAACATCCTCTGGTAAAGGGTTTGAATGGATCACAAGACAGTCACTTCAACTCTTTCTGCACCAAGGATGATTAACATAATTGCAATATAGAAGAGTTTATGCCTACCAAACTGTAGGCAAACTGTGTCAGGATGAGAGATCAACTAATTCAGCGAGGTAGCTGTAGAAAGCAGAGACAAAGAAATGTGTCCTTTCATTAAAAAAGTGTTTCGTAATCCTTTCAAAAATAGTAAAACAAACAAAAAACTTTCTAAAGCTACTTTCCCTTGCAATAAATAGGTATTGACAATAAAATTCAATCTCCATCCTCTTTAGAGAGGAATTTTATATACTTTCCCTACTTATCAAGACAAGTATGCCCACAAAATTATATTATTTGCATAAAAATGCAAAATAAATAGGATGTAAAAGAATTACCAAATACATAAAAGTTAGCACTGCCAATTTTTCACCAACCCAGAAGGTCTTATCAACAAATTAATTTGGCTCAGAGATATTAATACTTATCTGACAGCAAACAAGATAACTGCTTCCACTTTTCCAAATGTTGCATTGAGAGCTACATTATGATATAAGGAGGGGCTGGGAAATGAAGAATTTTTCATATCTGTATGATGGGAAAAAAAATTCTATCTGTAAGGAGAAAAGTCAGTTTTACCTGTTGCTAACAGTAGTGAAGGAGACTTTTTTAAAATTAAAAAAAAATCATTTTTTCCAATTGGAATGTAATAGACCTATTCGTCTTTGGCTATTATTGCTGCAGGTGCTTTGATTTTTCCTCTGCGTCATAATTACCACTAAAGGAAATGGGAGGTGGCAAAGCACTATTCTGTCTAATTTCCTCTGATTTTCTTCTTCAGAACTTATTTTTTCCTTTAAACCTTTGCTCCACATATTTTATTTCTGTTACTGCACAAGCTGTGGGACATAATAAGCAGCATTTTAGCACCATTCTGTTCTTTACTCGTGGTGGATAAATCACAGCAGAGTCACTAACAGCTTGTGACTGACAATCTTCCTTGATGGACAATCTGTGATCCTTTCAGCCTTTTACTAATAAGCTCATTAGGCGAGAATGGCTAGAAATCCTTTCTGGGATATAGCAATGAACCACAGCAAATTCAGTGCATGTCTGACCACTCAAACTTTAGAGAATCAATCTTTCTTCAATCAAAACTTTGTCAAGTCCTGACGAATGTCTGCTGAAGGTTACTGATTTTTTTTTAATAAAAAGGTTGTCAGAAAAATCAAGGAAGCTTTCTAGTCTAACGTAAGTCAAGGGGAAATATTTCTAAACCACGTTTTGTTTTGTTTTTAAATTTTCGTGAATAAATACATGAAAATGCTTATCGGATGTTCGAGTTGCCATGATTTTTAAATCGAAAGTGAAAGGTAGTTTCCTACTCAGTAACTTAGTGACCAAAAGAGATAAGAAATTCAGTTTGATAAAGATATTGAGATTTTTATCGTTTGTTAGATTCATGGGTATCTTGTATAAATAATGAAAGGTTTGCTGGCAATTACAATAAATATGATGAGAAGAATGCTTTATGCTTTATGCATATTAATGATAAGTTAATATTGTCTTGTTGCAAATAAAACAATGCAAATTTTTCTCATAATGTATATTTAACACAATTTTATTCTAGTTCTTTTTAACTAAATCTTGTTCTTAGATTCATAGTAATAATAAAAATCTAGTTTCAACTTTATTACTGGATCAAAGTAGTTAAAAATCTATACCTAACATGAATGATTTGCTATGATTCTTCATTAATATGAGATTATAGAAACAAGACTGATAGAAGTTATCAGAAAACAGTTAAAGGTTTATCCTTCCTCCCATTCATGAAGTTACTCAAATAAATGGAAATTTGGAAAAATACAGATCAAGGAATGGAAATATTTACAGTGAAAAAAATTTAATCTTAGATCAGAATCAAAGAAAAGATTGCAATTAATTGATTAGAAGTTGAGCCTTATATGTCTTTTTATGTACATATTTAATTTCATTGAATAACTTTTTAATATAAAACTGGTGATTCCATTACATGATAATCTATAGTTTTTGAAATTGATGGATGTTGATAATTAATACATTACAAAGTTAACAGTATATGTGTGTGTGTGTGTGTATATATATATATATATATATATATATATATATATCAAGAGAAGATATACATTTTTTACATACTTTTACATTTATCTTCTCCGGATAAAAAGAAGACATAATACCATTACCAGGCCAAGTTTTTAAAAATAATCAAACAAACAAACCAAAACAAAAAAAATAAAATGTCTGTTTGAAGTAAAAATAGTAAATTCAACTATACTATTATATTAGGGAAGCAAGTAGTGAGAATTGTTTAATATTTTAAACATTTGAGAAATTCTAGAAATGGTAAGTCTTATATTAATATTTGTCATATTTTCAAATGCAATCAGGCGAAGCCTATGTTCGAAATTCTAATTCTTATCAATTACACAAGCAGAAATATGTCCAACAAAAGTGAGTCAACAAATGAAAATTATCAATTAGAAGGGATAATTTCTGACCACAGAAGTACATTGTCGAGGTGGCCTGACTTTACCAGATCAATATTCAGCAGTGCCTGCCTGCTCCAATTATTGTCCAACTTGGCCTGTGTTATCAGGTTTAGACATCATATTTAAACATCCCCTTAATTGCTTGGTTTTGGCAAGACTGTCTGCAAATAACTCGAAATACAATATTAATTTGTAATCTTACCCAACTCCAGTAAATTATTGGATTATGAAACAGTAAAGAGATCTCTCATTTCCTTTCATTCTTATTTTTCTCTGAGGACCACACAGAGCAGTTAATTACTAATTCACTATTAATTACAATGATAGCAAGACATTTTACAGAATAATAAATATAGTCTAAAATTCCATTTAGAAAAACATATTACTTCTAAACACAGAATTTTCAAAAAATTATTTCATTATAATTCTAATTAAGCAAATACTGTATAAAATTTAGGTAATTGGGTGTATGAAGTAAAAACTTGGTAGTTATAAAGTCCTTGGTGTTTACATAAAACTAATCTTATGAAAATTGATTAAAGCTGACAAATTACTACCAGAAGAAATGAACTTAATTTACTCAACAAACTAGGAATAAGGATGAAAGGAATTATCAAAAAAAAGATTACATTTTTTATGACATTGCTATATAGAATCATTTTCAGCCTATTGCTGGATATGAATTTAACACTTTGTGGACCATAAAAATGATATGCTGTTATTTTCAGACTTCAAGCCTTCACATTGCTTCTGATAGCAGCAACAAACCTATAAGAATCAGAGAAAATACATAGCAGAGATAGCTTAATAGGAAACTTGCCATATACAAACTAAATTCATAGAATGAAAATGAAATTGGGTATTTCCCCTCCTCCCTTCTCTCCCTTTCACTCATCCAGAAAGCATTATTTCTTAATTTTTGTTGGGGTGAGGGGGAGAGAAAATGGATATTTTTCACTGTACCCCCTCACTATCTCAAAAATCACACCAATGTGTGAGGAAAATGTTTTGGAAACAGATGGTAGTGTTGGTTGCACAACACTGTGAATGTGATTAATGCCAGAGAATTGTACATTTAAAATGGTTAAAATGGCAAATTTTATGTTATATATACCTTACCAAAATTAATAAAAAACTACTTTAAAAATTACACCAATGAAAATAAAAATAAATTAAAACTCCATTTTCGGGCTGGGCGCGGTGGCTCACGCCTGTAATCCTAGCTCTCTGGGAGGCCGAGGCAGGCGGATTGTTTGAGCTCAGGAGTTCGAAACCAGCCTGAGCAAGAGCGAGACCTCGTCTCTACTAAAATTAGAAAGAAATTAATTGGACAACTAAAAATATATAGAAAAAAAATTAGCCAGGCATGGTGGCGCATGCCTGTAGTCCTAGCTACTCGGGAGGCTGAGGCAGTAGGATCGCTTGAGCCCAGGAGTTTGAGGTTGCTGTGAGCTAGGCTGACGCCACGGCACTCTAGCCCGGGCAACACAGTTGAGACTCTGTCTCAAAAAAAAAAACAAAAAAAAACACTTCATTTTCAATGAATAAGTACAGATACTCCTCAACTTACAATGGGTTATGTCCTAATAACCCATTTATAAATCAAAAATATCATCAGTCAAAAATGCATTTAGTTCCCTGATGAACCCATCATTAAGTCAAAAAATTCTAAATCTATTGTACGTGGAGGACCATTTGTATATACATAGCCCATATTAGCATACTTTGAGTTCATGGAATATAGAATCTAGCCTTGACTGAGGAAATAGCCTGAGCACAATTGTAGGCCATTTAGTCTTTAAGCAGAAAACACATGACATTAAATTTGAGTGTCATGATCCTTAAAGTCTCAGATTAAAGGGATTAACACAATTGACGGTGGAAGAACCAGGTATAATACTAAAGAGTCCCACGTGTGCAGTAAGTAACTGTAGGCTATGCATCACTTAAGATGACACAGGTTGGAAAAATACTTTTCCTACCTTCTGACTTACTTTCCAGGTAATGGATTGTGCTGGAGATTAAGTAGTGTAAGACAAGCGTATAAGACAGTGCATCTTGCTAGCAGTCACATTGGTAAATTCTGTGAATTATGGGCTATTAGAGTACATGGAAGGTTCTTCCTCCATACTAAGAAATTATTAACCCTAGAATGAGCATTGAGCTGTTCCACAAAAGGAATCTTAAAAACATGATCTGAGAGGGTGCAATATTTCCAATTAACTGTGTCCCAAGAAAAAGCTGAAAAATATTTATAGGAATATAAAAATATTCAGCACCCCACTGGGTAAAATTCATAATGTCTGGCTTATGATAAAAAACAAAAAATAACCTCCCCCCTAAAAAAAAAACAAAAAACATTACCAAGCTTGCAAAAAGGCAGGAAAATATGACCTACATGAAGAGTTCAATCAATCAATTAAAACTAACTCAAAGATATTTTTAAAAAAGAAAAACAACAAATTGAGTTTCTAGAGATGAAAACTGTCATGAGAGGAAGAATACATAGGATGGAATCTATGATAGATGAGACTTTGTAGAATAAAAGATTAGTGAAGCTGAAGACATAGCTGTTAATATAAAAAACTATTCAAAATGAAATACAGAGTAAAAAGAAAATTAAAAACAAGAACAAAAGGAATAGAGAATAAGCAATGGAACAATTTCAAGAGGATGAGCAATTTGAGTCCCAGAAGAATTGGGAGCAGAAAAAATATTACAATAAAAAATGGCCGAAATTTTTCTGAAGTTGATAAAATCTATAAGTCCACAGATCAAAGAAGTTCTCCAAACACCAAAAACAATGAATGAGAAGGAAATTATGACAAAACACAGCATAATTAAGTTGCTCAAAACCAATAATAAAGAGAGAATCTTAGCAGCAGTCATAGCAAAAAGGCAGGACTTGGACAAAAATAAGGAGCACAAAAGTTTACCAGTGGAAACAATGTAAATGAAAGACCATGAAACTCTATCTTTAATAAAATGAAGGAAAAAAATGGAAATATAATACAAACCCTCTTGACCAAGATTTCTGTGCCCTGACAAAATATTGTTCAAAAACCAAGGCAGAAAAAGACTTTTTCTTCTCAGAAAGATGAAAGCTAAAAGAAAACCAGCATACCCTGGAGATATAGCAGGTTCTGTTCCAGAGCAGCACAATAAAACAAATATTGCAATAAAATGAGTCACACCAATTTTTTGGTTTGTCAATGCACATAGAAGTTATGTTTACACTACAAGCAGTATATTAAGTGTGTAATAACATTTTGTCTAAAAATACAATGTACATACCTTAACTAAAAAATACTTTTTGCTAAAATGCTAATGAGCGTTCATTCAGCAAGTCATAATCCTTTTGGGTGGTGTAGGAGCTTGCCTGGATGTGGATGGCTGCTGACTGATCCAGGTGGTAGTTGCTAAAGGCTGAGATGGCTGTGGCCATTTCTTGAAATAAGAAGACAACAAAGTTTGCTGCATTGATTGACTCTTCCTTTCACAAAAGATTTCTCCGTAGCATGTGATGCCAGTTGATAGTAGAACTTCTTTCAAAACTGGAGTCAATTCTCACAAACTCTGCCCCTGCTTTGTCAACTAAGTTTATGTAATATTCTAAATCCTTTGTTGTCATTGCAACTATGTTCACAGCATCTTCACCAGGAGTAAATTCTATCTCAGGAAACCACTTTCGTTGTTCATTCACAAAAAGCAATTCATCATCCATTAACATTTTATCATGAGATTGCAACAATTCAGTCCCATCTTCAGGCTCTGCTTTTATTAAAGGCTGGTGCAAAAGTAATTGAGGTTTTGGCATTTTTGAAATTTGCCTTTTGATATTGGAATACATTCTTAAATAAATGTGGTTACGATATACATCATTTTAATGTACATTTCTCAGTTTATGCTTTTCTTTTGTTAATGACTTATTACTTGCTGTTTATTTTATATTTATTTTAGACTATGGAAATGATGTTAGACAAAAAGCAAATCTGAGCAATTTTCTTACTTGAGTTCAAAATGGGTCGTAAAGCAGTGGAGACAACTGGTGACATAAACAATGCATTTGGCCCAGGAATTGCTGACAAATGGACAGTGCAGTGGTGGTTCAAGGAGTTTTGCAAAGGAGAAGAGAGCTTGAAGATGAGGAGCACAGTGGCCGCCATGGGAAGTTGACAATGATCAACTGAGAGCAATCATGGAAGCTGATCTTCTTACAACTACACGAGAAGTTGCTGAAGAACTCCATGTCGACCATTCTATGATCATTCAGCATTGGAAGCAAATTTGAAAGGTGAAAAAGCTCAATAAGTGGGTGCCTCCTGACCTGACTGAAAATCAAAAAAATCATCGTTTTGAAGTGTTGTCTTCTCTTCTTGTACGTAACAACGAAAGATTGATTTCTCAACTGGATTGTGATATGCCACGAAAAGTGGATTTTATACCATAACCGGTGATGACCAGCTCAGTGATTGGACTGAGAAGAAGCTCCACAGCACTTCTCAAAGGCAAACTTGCACTAACAAAGGACATGGTCACTGTTTGGTGATCTGCTGCTGGTATGATCCACTACAGCTTTCTGAATCCCATTGAAACCATTACGTCTGAGAAGTATGCTCAGCAAATTGATGAGATGCAACGAAAACTGTAATACCTGCAGCCAGCATTGGTCAATAGAAATTGTTCTTCTCCACGACAATGCCTAACTGCCCATTGGACAACGACAACCAATGCTTCAAAAGTTGAACAAACTGGGCTACAAAGTTTTGCCTCATCCGCCATATTCACCGCTCACCAACTGACTACCACTTCTTCAAGCATTTTGACTTTTTGTAGGGAGAACAGTTCCACAACCAGCAGGATGTAGAAAATGCTTTCCCAGTGTTCATGGAATCCTGAAGCATGGATTTTTATGATGTAGAACTAAACGAACTTATTTCTTGTTGACAAAAATCTGTTGATTGTAATGGTTTCTATTTTGATTAATAAAGATGTGTTTGAGCCTAGTTATAATGATTTTAAAATTCATGGTCCAAAACCGCAATTACTTTTGCACCAACCTAATAATTCTAGTTCTTTTGTTATTTCTGGCACATCTGCAGTAACTTTTTTCCACTGAATTCTTGAACACCTCAAAGTTATCCATGAGAGTTGGAATCAAGTTCTTCCAAGATTCTGTTAATGTTGATATTTTGACCTCCTCCCATGAATCACAATTGTTTTTAATGGCATCTAGAATGGTGAGTCCTTTCCAGAAAGTTTTCAATTTACTTTTCCCAGATCCATCAGAAGAATGAATATCTATGGAAGCTATAGCCTCACTGAATGAATTTTTTAAATAATAAAAATTGGAAGTTGAAATTATTCCCTGATCTGTGGGTTGCAGAATATATGTTGTGTTAGCAGGCACAACACTAATCTCCTTGTGTATCTCCATTGGAGCTCCCAGGTGACAAGATGCATTGTCATTGAGCAGTAATATTATAAAGGGAATTAGTTTTTCTCCAAGAATAGGACTCTGCAGTGAACTTAAAATATTTAGTAAACCATGCTATAAACAGATGTGTTCTCATCCAGGCTTTGTTGTTCTGTTCATACCACACAGGCAGAACAGATTTAGTATAATTGTAAAGGGCCCTAGGGTTTTTGAAATGATAAATGAGCATTGGCTTAAATTGAAAGTCATCAGCTGAATTAGCCCCTAACAATATTTGCCCCATCCTTTGAAGCTTTAAAACCAGCCATTGACTTCTCTTCTTTAGCTACTAAAGTTCTAGATGGCATATTTTTCCAACAGGAAGTTGTTTTGTCTACATTGAAAATCTATTGCTTAGTGTAGCTACCTCCATCAGTGATCTTAGATCTTCTGGATACCTTGCTGCAGCTTCCATGTCAGCAATTGCTGCTTCACTTTTTATTTTATATTATGGAAATGGCTTCTTTCCTTAAACCTCATAAAAAAACCTCTGCAAACTTCAAACATTTCTTCTGCAGTTCCTTCACCTCTCTTCCCTTTCATAGAATTGAAGAGAGTTAGGGCCATGATCTGGAACAGGCTTTTGTTTAAAGCAATGTTGTGGCTGGTCTGATCTTCTATCCAGATCATGAAAATTTTCTCCATGTCAGCAATAAAGCTGTTTCGCTTTCCTATCATTTGTGAATTCACTGAGTAGCACTTTTAATTTTCTTCAAGAACTTTTCCTTTGCATTCACAACTTGGCTAACTATTTGGCACAAGATGCCTAGCATTCAGCCTATCATGGCTTTTGACATGCCTTCCTTACTAGGTTTAATCATTTCTAGGTTTTGGCTTAAAGTGAGAGATATGTGACTCTTCTTTCACTTGGACATTTAGAGGACATTGTAGGGTTATTAATTGGCCTGGTTTCAATATCATCCTGTCTCAGGGAATAGGGAGGTCCAAGGAGAGGGTGAAAGATGAGGGGGGGCTGGAGCACACACAACGTTTATTTATTGTTTGCCATCTAATATGGGCATGGTTTGTGGTTTCCAAAAATAAATAGAATAGCAACATCAAAGATCACGGATCACAGATCACCATAACAGATATAATAATAATAAAAAGTTTGAAATATGATGAGAATTACCAATATGTGACAGAGACATGTAGTGAGCACATGCTGTTGGAAAATGGCACGAACAGACGTGCTTGGCTGAGGGTTGCCACAAACCTTCAATTTGTAAAAGATGCAATATCTGCAAAGCACACTAAAGAAAAATTCAATAAAATGAAGTATCCCTGTACATCACCAGCAGAATTGCACTAAAGGAATGTGAAAGAGTCCTACAGACTATATGGAAACATTGATCTACACAAAAGAATGAACCAGAAATGACAGTTGCATAAATCAGTATATAAGAAATTTTATTATTATTCAAATTTATTTTAAAAATACTTGGCTGCTAAGATAAAAATAAAAACAATTTAGTAAAGGGTTTATAGCTATATAAAAGTAAAATGTATAGTGCGAATATCTGAAAAGGAAAAATGGAGAGATACCATTTTAATGTTCTTATCCTATACTATTTGTGAAGTGATATAATATGACTTGAGAGTAGCCTGTGATCAGTTAAAATATGTATACTATAAACCTTAAAGCAAACACTAAAATAAAATTAGAACTAGTTAGCTAAAAATATAATTTGGAATCATTACAATTTGATTAAGCCAAGGTAAGTTAGGAAACAAGGAAAAGAAGAACTGACATGTAGCGGGCATTGAATCATATAGTTTAAATGGGCGAATTATATGCTATGTGAATTGCATCTCAAAGAAGTTGTTAAAAAGAGGGAGAAAGACAAAAGGTACCAACAAGTCATATGACCATATTTCTTTTGGGAAAACTATGCATGTACAAGTCTCTCTGACTGAAGGGAACATCCAACATTGTTTCATGGATCCCTCATGGATCTTTTCAACCACATTCCCACACCTAGTTTCTGCATGTCATTGGATGCACCATAGGAATATGAAAGATCAGAAATATAGAAATCAAAGAGTCTGTTATAGGTTAAATTGTGTAGGCCAAATATTAATATGTTGAAGAACTAACTGCTGATACCTCAGAATGTGACTGTATTTGAAGGAGGGTCTTTAAAGAGATAATTAAGTTAAAATGAGGTCATTATCCTGGGCCCTAATTCAATATGATTGGTGTTTTCATAAGAAGAGATTAGGGCACTGACACACACAGGGGGATTATCATGTGAATGTACAGGGAGAAGAAGAGCATCTACAAGCCAAGGAGAGGGATCTGAAACAGACCCTTCCCTCACAACTTGGTAGGAACCAATCCTGCCAACATCTTGATGTCAGATTTCTAGGCTTTAGAACTGTAAAACAGGCCAGGCGTGGTGGCTCACACCTATAATCCTAGCACTCTTGGAGGCTGAAGTGGGGGGATTGCTTGAGCTCAGGAGTTGGAGACCAGTCTGAGCAAGAGCAAGACCCTGTCTCTACTAAAAATAGAAAAAAATTAACGGCATAATTAAAAATAGAAACAAAAAATTAGCTGGGCGTGGAGGCTCATGCCTGTAGTCCCAGCTACTCGGGAGGCTGAGGCAGAAGGATTGCTTGAGCACAGGAGTTTGAGGCTACTGTGAGCTAGGCTGACAACACAGCACTCTAGCCTGGGTGACAGAGCGAGACTATGTCTCAAAAAAAAAAAAAAAAGAACTGTAAGAAATAAATTTCACTTCTTTATGCCCCTCATTCTGTCACACTTTTCTGTGACAGCCATAGCAAACTAACACAGATTCCATGAAGTTGAAAGTGAGAGGAATGTTTGAAAAGCGTAACAGAAATGCTTTTTGTCTAGGCCACTGGCTTCTGCATTTTATAGAAAATGCAGGTGTCTGTTATTGTTTGTATGACTTAAGATAGAAGTAATAAATCTTGAATGAGCACCAAAAACCAAACAAAACAATAACAACAAAAGCAATTGAGACAAATAGGAAACAAGCACAAAATTATTACACAATCTATATCAAGGGTTACATTAAATGTGAAAGTTCTAAATGTACTAAAAGGCAAAGCTTGTAACAATAGATTTTTAAGAAAGGCTTAGCTATAGGCTTCATGGGAAATGCAATCAAATACTGAGAAGCATACAGGATAAAAGAAAAATTATTTAAAATATAGGATGCTAATGCTAATTCAAAAAACCTGGAGGGGATATAGTAGCATCAACTGACAGTGATTTCAGAGCAAAGAATACTGCTAGCATTAGAGAAAGCCATTTCATAATGATAAACGTGTCCATTCATCACAGGGACCTGCCAATCTTAAAAGCTTATGCAGATAATAGAAAATATTCAGAAATATATGAAGCAAAAAGTTACAGCTAAATGCAGAAATGTTTAGTTTCACAATCTATAGTTGAAGATTTTAATACCCTTCTCTAAATACTTTATAAAACAAGTAGACAAATCAGAGATTTTAGTATCATTATCAAGCAGTTTGGTCTACTTGACACTATAGAAACTCGAGCTACACCCGAGAATAGCAGAATACACATTGTTTTCAAGTGCACACAGACCATATGCAATGATACACACATTCAGGGTCATAAAGCAAGTCTCAATCCATTTGAAAGTTTTTAGAACATATAAAATATGTTAATTGATGATAAGGTAATTAAATTAGAAACCAATAACAAAAGGAACTATGGGAAATCACAAAATATTTGGTAACTAACACTCTTCTAAATAACATACAGATTTAAGAAGAAAACAAATTAGAATATTTTGAACTGAAAGGAAATGGAATCACAACTTATTAAACTTTGTCAGATGCTGATAAAACAGAACTTGAGGTGAGGAGTTATAGCAGTAAACATCTATATTAGAAAAGAAGAGAGGCTTCAATTTCTGGCTCATGTAATTAGGATAAAAAGAGCAAATTAAAGTAAATCAAAGAAAAAATTAATAAAGATTAGGAGGAAATCAATGAAATAGGAATAGAAAAAAATAGATAAAATCAGTTAAACTAAAAGCTAATTCTTTGAGAAAATCAATAAAATTAACAAACCTGGATGTTTTATCTTTCAGGAGAAAAGAAAGGTACAATGTTTCTTATCAGGAATGACATAAGCGATAGTTCTATAGATGTTATTTATCTATTTATTACAGATATTTATTATAAAAGAATAAAGACATAAAAAATGTTATAACAAGTTAGATGAAATGGACAAAGTCATTGAAAGATACAATCTATCAAATTTTAATTAAGGATAAATAGATGCTGCCCTTATAAAAGAGGCCCAAGAAAGCCTGTTTATATATCCTACCATGTGAGGAACTGTAAGAAATACATTATAAGCCACTCAGTTTTTGATATTTTTTGTTATAAGCACAAATGGACTAAGACAGTGTGATACCTTTTGTGTAAAAAAAAGTTGATGTAAGAAATATATGTACATGCTCTTGTGCAAAAGGAAACACAGGAAGGATGAACCAGCAACAATGAGATTAGTTCCCTATATAGATTTCCTGGGATTGAGTGGAAAGGGATGAGGGAGGGATACTTATTTGGGTATACCCTTTTATAAACTTCCAATCTTTGTAAAGTGCCAATACTTGCACACACACACACACACACACACACAAACATACACGCAAAAAATCAACAGTAGAGACAGGAAAAAAGGTAGAATACAAACACAACCAGATAAATAGTACTGTATTTTAAATAAATAACATAACTACACTGAGGAAGAACGAGGGTAATTATGTTCTGAAAACAGAATGTTGACTGTATACCCTCAGGCTAAAGACAAAATATGAACTATAAACAAATATACAACTTACTGTAAATCTGAAATAAGTTTTAAAAATAAGTTTTTAAAAATAAGATATTTATAAAGCTTTTTGAGATTACTTTTGAAGAAATTGTCATTGTTTTTGTTTCAAAAAATGAAAAAAGAAGAGATGTCACAGAGAGGTGATCAGCAGATTACATTATCTGTACTCCAAACGATTTCTTAGTTTGTGTTAATAGTACAGACAGCTGGTGATTTTCTGTAATAGTGTAAGAAAGGTATAATAATTGATATATTAAGTAACAGAAAGTTCTCATTATAATTTACTATTTCTTTCTTTTCCTTTTCTTACTACTAAAAAGCTTTGCTGTCAGGTATTTTGGAGCCAAACAAAATTGCAGTATGGTTATAAATTGCAGATTTGCGGTAAGTCAAACCTGGAAGTGAAACTTGCTGTTCTACTGATTAGAATTTGAACCCTACATAATTTACATAAAATTTAAGATCCTCATCTTTCCTTCATAAATTAATATGAACGATCTCCTAGGAAAGAAGCTGTAAACATTAAGTTATATAATTAATTTAAAGCACCAAGAATAAATCACTATACACGACAGGCCTTCAGGAGGTGAAAATTATTTTCATTGTTTGTATTCATAAGCAGGTGAGCAGATTGCTTCATTTCCTTTTGTAGCTCCTAATCTGTTTTAGTAAAATACGTGAACAGCAAATGGGAAGGCTTAAAAATTCTACAGAATTAATTCCAAGTTTCAGAAAAATAAATGAAGGAACTATTTCTCTTTCTTCATATAAGTTCTCTCTTTTATCTGCATCAAGGAAAGAAAAAAAAACATTTAGAATGAAAAAGGTGCTCTGGGCAGTAACAGATAGTAGATTGCAATGGATAGAAGAGAAAGTGTCTTTTAGTGAAAAATCTGTTCTGCAAATTACAAAGAAAGCAATGTCATGGGATGAAGTAATGAACTTTTCTTTAAGCCAACAAATGATAAATTGCCATAAGAGCTTTTTAGCTACAGCACCAAGTTTAATCATGTTGGGAACTAAAAGAATTCCACACACATAAAATTTTCCTTAACTAAAATGGAATTACACCATCAAATGTGAATGCTCTGTACACAAAAAACACGCAAACTGGAATATTTATGAGACTCCATTTGCAAATTACACTTAAAAAGTGACTGCTGGCAAAATGGAATATGGAATATGGAATTCAAAATATGGAATTCCAAAAGAGGCCAAGTAGACATTTTGCTGTAATGGGACCTTGTGAAGGTTTTGAGGCCAGGGGAATGGGAGAGAAATACCACTTGGAATGGGGGGGATATAACAGAGCAGGATCTATTTGACTCATTTTCTCAGATTTGAAAAGGTGAATTTAGAATAGAAATCTCAGTTCCTCCCTTTCCAAAGCTCTCTTCTATACACACATAAGTAAATAACTCTTAAAATTACATAATGCAAGTCATAAAATAAATCAAATTGCTTTTAATAATGTTTAAAATAAATTGACATAAAAGGTAGATAATTAACAGAATGAATACCATTGCTCAAGAGATCATTTTAAGCAACACATAATGTGATCATATTAACATATAGAAAAGGATTTTGGAAAGATATATTACTAGATGGTAGTGGTTATCTCCATAAAGCGGGATTATTAGTGATATTTTATTATTTTTCTTATTTTGATTATGTTTTCTTACCTTTTGTGTGCAACGAAATATTTAGATTTATCTTTCACTAAAATAGATAACATTTGAAACTATGATGTTTATGATAATAACACTTTTAAGGTATTTTAAGAATCACATAAGTGGAAAATTGCCTATAGTTCAATATTAAGTACAGACTTATAATACAATCGGTTCCTTTTCTTCTCCTTGAATTGAATTCTACTTCTTTGTAAATCATTATCAGTCTTCTGGAAGCTTGAAATTCAGTGTTAGAGTACCATTAGTTTCCATAACTTTACTCTTCCAAATAGCCTGTCTGAGTTACAAAATATGCATCCTCTAGGACTCTCCTATCTGGTATCTTGTGTTCTTTACAAGCTAGAATATGGGTTTTTCTTGTCCTGACAAAATAAACTATGCTCTGATGCATTATACCACTTTTAAGAGGTATCACAGTGACAAGAAAATGACCTATTTAATCCTTTTTTTATTGTTTCGTAGTGTGCAAGGTGTTAAACTAATACCTTAACCTTAGAAATAAGTTACACACAAACTAAAAACTGGAAAAAAAAAGGAGTCCATGTACTATTTGTCAGCATGTGCTTAACTATTGTCACCAAAGTAATAGCTGAAGGAGTTGATGTTTGCTCCTGTGGCTATAGTCATGTAAATACCCTAAATCCCTGCAGTGGCTCTGTGGTGATTCTGACATTTCTTTAGAATTACTGGACAGTCTATTCCTGGGGCCATGGATAATAGAGAAATAGGAAGTATTTTCCTATTATCACCTTCACCACTCTTCAATGACTTTTATAAGATTATAATAAAATTATTTATGGAATAAAAATATTATTATTAACCACTTTTTAAATTATTTTTTCACTTTGGAAGTCAACATTCTGCATTCTTAGTGACTCATTGCATTTAGAAAACATTTTTTATAAAAGCTTAAAATACTATGCACATGTAACATTATTTTTAATAAGTACTTCTCAGATGAGTCTGCATTTTATTAGCCTACAGAAAAATAATTGTTTCTCTTCATTAACCACACACCCTTGGGACCAAATCACATTATATGTTAGCTATTTTCTCATTTACCGTGTATTATCTGTTACAGAGCCTAACTAGTCATCCAAAAATGTCCATATTTATTTTGGATGGCACACTGCTGTGTCACATTCATGATGCCTTGTAACGGCTGGCCATGTGCCTGAGATATGTGCAATGTACAGTGCAGAAGGGGTGGGTGGTGGGTACCACTTGCAAACCTGCCCTATACCGTTTATTTAACACATCTGTGCAATCTTTCCCTGTTCATTTGTCACTGGAAACCAAAGTGTCCAGTGAAGGACTGAAAGCCCTAGGGAGGGAAGGCCCTCCCTATCTCCCGCCTACCTGCATTCCACTGAGATGCCAGGGAGGAAGTTTGTTGTGTAAGCCAGTGAGATTTTAAAGTTATTTGTTACAGCAGGTTAGACTATTCTACAAATATGTCTTTTGCCAGTTGCAGTAAAACAGCAACAGGGACTGTTACAGCTTTAACTAATGTGCTTATGACATGCACACCATAAACTAGAAGCTCATGTGTCAACTCACACTTTTAATGATACCACAGGCAACAAGCCGCTATAATCAAATTTGAGCTATTACATTTCTGACTCCATTTACATAATATGAACCACATGGGGTGGAGAGGTTATATCTGGAGCAGGGAGGATGATTAGATTTCTTTAAACAAATTGCACATAGAAAGTATAGTCAGGATTGGATTGGCTCACAGAACAAGAAAGTCTTTTCTGCTAGGTTTTGTCCTTAGAGATCTGAAGAAACCAGACCTTCACACTCTGTGTTCCTTTCTTTCCTCCTGTGCCAGTGTACTCTTTTGATTTCCTCATGTGCTCATAAGATTTCATAATATATTATTATTTTTCATTTAAAATGCATACTTATTTAAAAAAATACATTACATCTGGTAATTTGCACTGCACTCTAAAGAAAAATAGAACAAATAAACTATTTCAAATGAATATGTAATCTGGCAAGTATCTCATTTTAAAAGCTAAGTAATGTTTGCTTGTTTTAAACATAGGTACTGAGTATTGCATAAAGACTTTCTGTCCCACACACGAAGTGTGTTCACACATGTGCACATATGCATACACATGAATGATCACCAAATAGCAATCTTGCTCCTCAGGTTGCTGGCTTAGCACTGAAGAGGTGTCTCTGGAAAACTTTCTCTTACCCTAATGAAAACCATAAACATCAACAACAAAGTAAAAGATCCAGAGCTAGTACCATGGGGCAGAGAATGAACTGTGAAAGGTGTTTCTTTCATCATGAATGCCCTGTGTGTCACCTTTAAGAGAAACGAGGAATTAAATTGTATAAGATTAACCTTTAGTTTGTTTTTTTATCTTTGATTTCCAACACTTTATCATTTATCATTTCCAACTATTATCAGGAAGGACTAATTTTTTATTAACCTCTCCGGAACCCCCTACTCTGCCCTGTGTTGTTGTGAGGATTTAAAATCTATCAAAATGTATGTACCATCAGCTCCGAAGCAGTGACCATTTTAGGGAGAGGATTGTCCTGGGGGTGGGTGCCAATCTGGCCCAGGCTGGCTCTGAGTTGGGGGTGGGGTACCTGAAACATTTCTGTTAATTTCAAAGCCCCAAAGTTTTACAATTCTGCTTAAAATGTAAAAAACTCCACTAGGTGATCACCAAAAGCGGGAAAAACTGTTTTTTTCCAAATCCATCAGAGAGCTAAATTCACAAAGGTGAACTGAATTCCAGAGGTGATAAACCACTCCAAAGAAAGACAGGCCACATAAAACTGTTTCACCTTTGGCAGAGCACTGGTGGGAGAGTTGGTGACCATAAAACTAGGTTAGAAAAAAAATAAATGAATTTTTAATGAATTCTTAAAGGCCGAGTGCAGGCAAGCATAAAAGTTTATGCCCCTTGGAAGCCCCAGACTAGAGAGGAGCCTGAATCCACTTGGCACACCTATCCATGGGCCTCTATCAGGTCATCATCAGAAAGATAAGGGGTGAGGTAGAATATCAGAGAGACAAAAATGAGGAATAATATAAAAATGTGGATGCTATTCTTGAGCAACTGGACCTGATTAATTTTTCAGAGCACTCTACACACCCACAGGAGAATATACATTACTTTCAAGAGCACATGCTGCATTCACGATGATTGATGATATTTTGGTGTAGAAAACAAGTTTCAATAAATTTAAAACAGTCAGAATATTACTAAGGGTGCCATTCAACCACAACGACATAAAACCATAAATTGATAACAGAACAGTATTTTGAAGATCCCCAAATATTAGAAAATTAAGAAAGACATTTCTGAATCCATGATTCAAGAAACACTTCACAAGAAAAGTGAGAAAATAATTTCACTGAATAAAAATGAAATCATAGTGCATTCAAATACCTAAAGTGCAGCTCAGGTAGTGCTTACATGTCTACTGCTTTAAATGTGTTTAGTAGGAGAGAAAATAATTCTCAATCAATGATATAAACTTAAACTTTGAGAAATTCATAAAAAGCAAATTAAATCCAAAGTGAGCAGAAGGAAAGTATGGTAGGTGGAATATTAAAATGGCCCTCGATGGCATATGCCATTGTATAATCCACATCCACTGTACCGTGGACTGGACCTGTAACTTGCTTCTAACCCACAGAATATAGCAAAGGTGATAGGATATAACTCCCATGATTCTATTATTTTATATGGCAATAGTGAAAAATTTTGCAGATGTAATTAAGATCCTTGATCAGTTAGTTTTAATTTAATGTAAAGGAAGATTGTCCTGGGGGTTCTGATTGAATCAGGTGAACCTTTGAAAAGAGGATCTAGGATGTACAGAGTATCTCTCCTGCTCTTCTTGAAGAAGCAAGTGGTCATGTGAACTGGTTAAAGGACAGGTGACTTCTAGTTACTGAGTACCTCAGTCCTACATTCACAAGGAACTGAATTCTGATGACAACCTGAGTCAGTTTGGAAAGGATGCTGAACCACAAATGAGAACATATCTAGGCAGACTTCTTCATTGTGATGCTATGATAACCTGAACAGAGAACTCAGCTGGGCTCTACTGACAGTCTTAGAAAACAGAAACAGTGATGCTATAAATATATGCTGTTTTATGCTTCTAAACTTATTAGAAAGCATAAAATAGAGGAAATAAATGAAACCAAAAGGTGATTTGAAAAATATCAACTAATTTGATAAACCTTCACCCAGACTAATCAGTAATAAGAGAATAGATTGAGGGTAAAAGAGTTGACATGATCAAGAGAATATTAATGTAGATTCTACACTAAAAGAAAAGTAAGACATTTTATGAATTTTATGCCCGTGAATTTGACAACTTGAAGAAAGACAAATTTGAGTTACAACCTACCAAATTTCACTCCAAGAGAAATAAACTAAGTAGTTTTCTGTCTGGTAAATACATTGAATATATGGTTTATTTTCTTCCACAAGGAAAATTCCAGGCTTAAATGATTGCAATGGTGAAAGCAACTGAATATTTAAAGAAAAGATAATGACAATACTATAAAAAACATTCAGAAAATTGAGGCTAAAACAATTCCCATAGCATTTTACAGAGTTACTCTCATACCAAAACATTCCAAAGCTCTTACAAAAGAAGAAAACACATAAAATTTCTTCATGAAACTAAATGTAAATATCTTTAAAATATCCTTAAAAATATTAGTGAAGTAAATCCATAGTGCATGTGTGTGTCACTTAGTGAGCAAGAATGGTTTATCAAGGAAACATACATTGGCTTGATGTGTGAAAATTAATCTATATAATTAACCATCCCAACAGACTGAATAAAGAAAAGCTGTATGATCTTCTGAACAGATATGGAAAAGCACTTGATACATGATACATGAGTTACCTCATAATAACTCTCAGCAACTAGGAAAAGAGGGGAAACTATCTTGAAATAAGAAAAACCAATATGAAAAGCCCACAGCTACCATCACACTCAACAGTGAAAAGTTAAAGCTTTTCCACTATGATCAGGAACAAGGCAAGGATGTCAACTCTCGCCACTTCTACTCCACATAGTATGGAAGTCTTAGAGCAATTAGGAAGGAAAAAGAAATAAAAGACATCTATGTCACAAAGAAGAAACAAAATTGTCTCTGTTTTCAGATGCCATGATCTTATATATAGAAAACCCTAAAGACTACACAAACATACACATACACACAAACTATTGAAAGTGGTAAACAAATTCAATAAAGTTGAAGAATACAAGATCAATATACAAAAATCAGTTGCATTATTATACCTCAGTAAGGAAATACGTAAAAAGAAAATTAGGTAAACAATCTCATTTATACTAGCATCAAAAGCAGTAAAATAATTAGAAATAAACTTAACCAAG
>NW_012147830.1:2585745-2587010 GCF_000956105.1 Propithecus coquereli | reverse complement strand
ACATGCTCACACAGAGCACCTGTGAAAGTCATAGACTCATGGTAGATTGGAAAAGATGTATAGATGGAGGAGATATTTATATTTTAGCAACATAGGTAACTTCAAATTTAATATTTGGTATCCCTGCTGTGGCCCTCATAAGTTCAACTTCTCATTAAATAGTACTGAGATATGTTCACACTCAAAAGTTAACTTATTCCCCAGGAGAAATTTGGTATCTGCTGTTGAAATAATATATCTTGGGGATTCCTTGGAGAGAGACTACTAGTGATGGAAGAAGAATTAGTGTTTGGGTTCTGAGTTCCAGACCAAATATTGTCTTACATTTATTCCCATCGCTAACGTGCTAAGTCTTTGGGGACCTGGTGGAAAAACTAGCTAACTTTGCTTTAGGAAATGTCTGAGTATGGAGGAATACATGAGTATGGAGGAATCACAGCAAAGTGATTGTGCTAGGTCCATTTTAGTATAATTTAAACAGGTGAGAGAAGGGATTGAAAGTCATTTCTGCAGTAGGGAGAAGAGCACATCATAAAAAGCTCTTGAAATGTGAACTTGCTTGGCAAGTGACTTGTTGGTGGAATATTGAATGTGTCTGAGAGGAATTTGTGTTGTAGTGGTAGAAGATGAGGATGGGAATTCTGAAGCAGATTGTGAAGGGCCCAGATTTATAGAAAAATCAAGAATATTGAATCTTTCCCTTAAGACAATGGGGGACTATTTAAGAAAGTTTAAGTTGGAGGGTGATTTTGCCACTTCAGTTTTGCAAAGTAAAATCCTTTCACAATGCTAGTACTGAATTGTGGTCTTAGATGTGAAATAGTCACTGTGGTGTTTAAACTCATTTGCAACTGCTGTTCTCTTGGGTAACAAAAGCACATTTCTAATTGGATAATTCATGTGCATTTCCTTCCTTGCTAACAGTTTAAGTGCATTGCATTTTAAAATGTGCTGATAAGACTTAGATGATTTAAGTAATGAGATGATTACAAATAAGGTAAATAAAAATATTGCGTAAATCTGTGAAGAAGTGTGCAGTTAAGTAATGTTAAGTGTATTCACGTATTATGAAACAGATTTCTAGAACTTTATCATCTTGCAAAACTGAAACTGTTTATCCATGAAACAACCCTCTTTTTCCTTCTCCCCCTAGAGCTCAATAACAACCGTTCTATTTTCTGTTTCTATGTATGTGAATACTTTAGATACATCATATAAGTGGAATCATATCGTGTTTGTCGTTTTGTGATTGGCTTATTTCTCTG
>NW_012147830.1:2582561-2583670 GCF_000956105.1 Propithecus coquereli | reverse complement strand
AAAAACACACAATGAAGAAAGAATAGTCTCTTCATAAATGGTGCTGGGAAAACTGGATATCTACATGAAAAAGAATGAAATTAGACCCTCATATCACACCATAAAAAAACCAACTCAACAGGATTAAAGACTTAAATATATTACCTGAAACTATAATACTACTAGAAGAAAACATAGGGGAAAATCTCCATGACATTGCTGTGGATTCTGGGCAAAGATTTTTGGATCTAAATCCAAAAGCACAGGCAACAAAAGCAAAAACAGACAAAAGGAGTTGCATCAAACTAAAAACCTTCTGCACAGCAAAGGAAAACAATCAATAAAGTGAACAGACAACCCAAGAATGGTAGAATATACATATGATAAGGAGTTAATATCTAAAATATTTAAGGAATTCAACCAACTCAATAATAAGAACAATAACTTGATTAAAAAATGGGCAAAGGATCTGAACAGAAGGCATACAAATGGCAATGAGTATCAAAAAAATGCTCAATATCATTAATTATCAGGGAAATGCAAAGTAAAACCACAATGAGATGTCACCTAACACCATATAGAATAGTTATTACTAAAAAGTAAGTGTCGGTGAGGATGTGAAGAAAAGGGAACATTTTTACACCATTGGTGGGAATGTATTAATAAATTAGCACAGCCATTATGGAAAGCAGTTTGGAGTTCTTCAAGGAATTAAAAATAGGACTATCATATAATCCAGCAATCCCACTACTGGGTATATATGCAAAACACATGAAATCAGTATGTCAAAAAGAGCTAAAAACAGAAATACCATTTGATCCAGCAATAGCACTATTAGGCATCTACCCAAAAGAGCACAAAACATTCTACGATAAAGACATCAGTACCCTGGTCTTAAAATGCTTTCAAAGTCAACCCCTTATCATAGCAGAACTGAATTCATTTGATTGGCTTTTGTATCCGTCTCTGAATCAGGGACAGTTTGCTTAAAAACAAAAGAAAAAGAAAAAAAAATACTTTATCTTAAAGAACTGAGAGAAAAAGAAAAGCACACCAGTTGCAAGTTTTGGAGACATATACAAAAGAGCTAATGTATATGAAATAGATAGCTCCATATTTTACACACAGAA
>NW_012147830.1:2580801-2582511 GCF_000956105.1 Propithecus coquereli | reverse complement strand
TAATAATTGAATCAACACATATTTATTGAATTCCAGCTTTATTTTAGGTACTGCCTTATGATTTGCATATATAACATTGAATTATAGAACTAAATCTTTGCTTTCATTGAGTTTATGCTGCAGAGGAGTAAGGTAATGAGACGGATAGAGAGTTGATAGATAAAAAATATCTTTAGGTAATAGCAAGTGGTGTGAAGTACTATAAAGAGATGATGATAAGTCTGTGATATACATTGAAAGAAGAAGCCAGCCACAAAAAAGAGAAAGAGGAAGAGGGTGTTCCAGGGATAATGAAGGGCTAACATGGAACCTTTGTGGCTCGGGAGTTCCAAACACAACTTTATCTGTGAAAACAGTAATAATATATTCATGTCCTTAAAAAAAATTTTCTCCATACAAGACCAAATGTTCTTGTCTTCATTGCAGCAGCAAACAACTTTCCCTTGTATTGATATCACAGATATGTCTCTTTATTGTTTTATGCAAGCAAAGTTCAAGGGCATTTCATCGCTTCATCCCATTGGCCTTAGACTTACCCCCCTATTTATTAGTTTTGCTGAGCTGCAACACTGTTGAAAGAAGAAAATTAGATTATATTGATGAAAGTGATGTGTGCACTGCAAATTGTTATTTAGTAGTAGTGGCAGTGGTGATAATAGTAGTAGCATTTATTCAGTATTATTTATATATTGAAGTCCCATTCAAATCACATTTCAGTCTAGCATCACAGGCTCTCAAAGCTGAAAGGAATACTTGATATAATCTAATCACATTTTCAGAAATAAGACTAGATCAGGAAGATAAATGAATGATTAAATTAACATGGATAATGTATTACAAGTGATATTGTGTTCAGGATATCGGGCATGAAGTTAAGAGTGTAGTCTGTGAATGAGGGGAGTGGCTGCCTGACTACTTCTCTTACCTGGACAGAAAAAATATGATAAAAATTGAAATAGAGCTTCCTTTTCTCTCCATTCCCCATATACATCACTGGGGAATAGAATCTGACTCTTCATAGCCAAGAAATTCCTGGGAATGGCTGGCAGATTTTGCTATGCAGTACAACACAGATACCAACCTCTGGGGAATGTGGCAGGCAACTGAACTTGGACACCGCTCTAATTGAATCCCTGGAGAATCCCAATTACTAAGAGGAACTACTGTTCACTTCCTTTGGATATTTGCATATGTAGTCAGGATCAAAGGCATTTGTAGATGCAAATACCTGTACAACAAACATTACTTGTCTTGTGGTTTTATAATCTCCCCAGAGATTATCCCAAGAATGAAGGTGGGAAAAGTACATGTACTTTTTGTGTATGTCACCGGAGTCTCATGCAGAACTTGTCTTCCTGTTTACCTTAAATGTGATTCTCTGGCAATGGGGCTAAATATTAGTCTTCTGGACACTGTGTTACTTGGTGATGCTAAACAGAAGAAAAGCAAATAAAGGCAGTGTTGTTAACAGGAGAAAGATTTATTCCAGGCACTATTATTAAATACGCCAAGTTAGGCAAGTTACTTAAACTTTTTGAACCTCAATTGTTTTTTAAAATTATTATTTGTAAAACTGAAATAATTATAGCAACTTTCCAAGTCATAATTAAAAAATTACTGATTCACATATTATGTTTCTACATATAGTCAAGTTTCTTTCACTTTTCAGAATTAAATTAAAACAAAGTAAGGTTCTTTGTAGGTTGTTAC
>NW_012147830.1:2577238-2578876 GCF_000956105.1 Propithecus coquereli | reverse complement strand
ACTTAAATAATGCCATATTTAGCTAATTTCACAATAGTTAAAGCAGTATTTCTCAAGAGTTGTTTCAGGATAGAACTAAGCTATAACGTTCTAGTACCATGTGTAATGAATTAACTTCTCTCCTTTGGAGAGCTTGGAAACTTCCTTACTCCAGACTTTATTGGTAAATAAGTTCACTTGCCAAAAACTTGAAATTTATAGAAATAAATCCTGGTCACTGAGTGAGAAGGAGTAGATTCATGTAAAATTTATTTTTATGTGTTTAAATACCTCTTAGCAAAATGAACCACAAAGCGACAGCCACTCATCTTTTTCCCAAACCATCATCACTAAATAGTAAGCAAATAATCATTAACAACAGATTTGGAAAATTAATAAGCTGCGAACATACATAGAAATGGATATCAAAAGGCTAATAGTTTAAAAAGTGATATAAGTACAACATAGAAATGCTATATTTAATTCCTTCTTTCCATAAGAAGTACATATACCTATTAATAACCAGAAATTACATTCCAACTTGAGAGTTTGAGGATTAATAACTCTCATGTTTTCTTTTAAAGCATTTATGATTGTTTCATGGAAATTAATGTAAAGAAATAGTATTATACCACATATGATATGAGTGAGAGGGCTATATATATAGTGGTAAGGCTTTTATAAGATACAGTAAATAGTATTGTCATTAGCAGTGTTAAATTAGACTACATGAAATTGCAGATATTATGATGTTTTGTGACTTACAGAATATGCAATTGCATGTAGCTCAATATAATATTATTAGTTCCCATAGCATTGAAATGGAGCTTGATCTTGAAAAATGATATATGGTTAGAATTAGGCTCTGCAGCCAGTGACCTGAATATTACAATAGTGTAAGCAAGATAAAAGAGCATTTTTCTCTTGCTTACATTAATTTTGGAAGAAAGTGATCCAGAGCTGGTCTCTGGCTCTGTAACCCCAAATTCCTGATGACCTTGGTCCTTTCCAAATCCACAATCTGAAGTCTGATCCTAGCTGACCCTTAGTCTCCCTATTCCAGAAAGCAGGAGGGAGGCAATGAAAAAATAGATGGACAGAGGATACATGCCACCACACTTCAGGAAAGGTTCAGATGAAGGCCACATACAACTTCATATGTTCTGTTGGCCAGAATCTAACCACAAGACATAACCTCAAGGGATGTGGAGAAATGCAGTATTTTGCCGGCAGCTATGTGTCAGCTACTAATTCTAGCACCTGGGGAGGAAAGAAGCATGGGAATTCAGCATATCTCAGCTGTTTATCATTAAAGGATAGTTTACTAGTTGCATGAGAAATGGAAAAGGCTTGCCATAAAAAAGAAAAAAAATCATTTGTCAAGGTGCAAAACATTGTAACTATATGAAACGTTCAGATGACTATATTTTTATCATGGAAGGACCATAAATCACATTAGGACAAATGGAAAGAGATGCACTTAAAACAACAGAATGACATCAGACAGTCAAGGGCCTTATATGGAGGTAAAGAATATTGGAAATTATACCACTTCCGTGAGTAGCTATTGAAATGATTTTGAGCTGGTGACCAAATGAACAGAGTTGCATTTTAGGAAGATCACGCTGGCTGAAGTACAGAAGAAAGATTGAGAAAGGA
>NW_012147830.1:2573136-2576108 GCF_000956105.1 Propithecus coquereli | reverse complement strand
AAATAATGAATGAAACATGACTATAATATCAAGGACAAATAAAAAACCCAGGTTATAGCGCATGCATATGTAACTACACACAAGCGCACACACACAGACACACATTTAGAGATTGCTTTCTTTGTTAGACTTTCCCATCTGACTCACCTTGCTTTTTCCTAATGACATTTTGGAATAAAATGATAGGTTTTCTTATCACAGCTTTCCCAGAATTCCAGCACAGCTCCACGTGATCATGATGACAATAATTTATTTTTCACTGTACCCACGCTACCTTCTACAAGGATGACAAATGCCACAGGGGTGACAATGCTGCTGCTTGGAACTGAGAAATATAATTAGCAGATACATACAAAATGCTTTAATGACAGCCCCCTTCTGAATACCTACACCTGCCGGACATTGTAATAATGAGGCTTGTGAGCCACTTGAACATTGATCGAATGTCTCAACTGGGGCTTGAATAATGTGATTCAGTTATTACAGACCTGGCACAACCCCACAACTGGAATCAGGAATACTGTGAAATATTCAACATCTGCTGCTTCACCAACCAACACTTTCCTTTATTTAATTCCATAGGCTTATTTGTATTCTCTTAATTTTCTTATGCTGAGGATTAATCATTCATGAAAATAATAATTACAAAACTCATTTAAAAGCTTGGGGAAAAAAAAAAGCCAGTTTCTTTTGATGGGCATTGCTCCCGAAGGAGGAGGAAAAAATAAACTCATGCTTAAAGAAACTTCAAAGCTGGATGTTTAAAAATTGGTATGGCTTTGATATTTTTTTTTCTGCAATAAAATTAGGCATGCTGCTTATCATGTATACAATGGGAAATGAAGAGTGAACACTGTAAGTAGCTATCTAGTAGTTATCAGCATGTGCTTTTAAACTCTTACCATCAGATGAAGAAATGGATATCTCTTTTGTAAAAATCTAACTTTTAGAAAAAAACTTCTTATGTTGAGTTCAAATGGGCTTTCCTTCAATGCAACTCTGTAGTCCTAAACTTTCATTTTGAGACTCATAAATTAAATCCAATATTTCTTATATTTAATTATTTTAGTATGTGAGTCATCCTGCCTGGATAGATGGCAGTTCAAGACCCTTCTTAACCTTTTGACATCATCAAACTTGTGACTGTTATCATAGTAATGACATTTTCATTCACACATTTCATTTATTTCATTTACAAATAGCATTAGTTTGAGTGGTCATTTCAAAATAATTTTCTCAATTAATTGTCACAAAAATTCTCTGAGGTTAGCACTGTTACCCTTAATCTAAAAATAACAAACTTTTAGATTAGGTGGGTTATTTTTTTCAAAAAATATTAATTTTCTGGCATTTTTGGGACTCTTACTTCATGTCGCGTACTAAGCACTGCCTTTTTTAATCTTCACAAGAACTCTATGGAATTGGTACCATAATATCCTCATAATATAGTTCACAGAATGAGTCACACAATGGATAATAAACTTCCTCAGTGACACAGACTTAGTAATCAGCAGAGTGATAGCCATCTACGCAGAAGCTGTAGAATTTTCATAAAGCATTTCCCAAGTGCCCATCTTCATCTATGTCAAGTACTATGTTAGACGCTGTAGGTATACAAATTTATTCTGCAATCAAGCTGCTTTAGCATAAAAAGTAAAAAGGTGTGTACATACATAAATGCGATAAAGTTTTGCAAGGACTGTAATAGACAGACAAATGCACCTCTTACAGATGTTGTGCTTAGGAGCTTTTAGAAGGGAAGACGAGGCTTTAGAAAAAATTGAACCCCCGCTTTTGAAGGGTGGGTTGGTACTGTGCTCCTAGGCAGTTAATTTAGAAGCAAAGGTAGAATTTTCTGCACAAAACTGAGAAATTGTGAGACAAAGGATATAAGGGTGAAATTATAAATACTTCTATGTATCCTATGGCTTGAATATAAGTAGAGGAAGGAAGTGAGTTGTATTGAACTCACAGAGAAGGCAGAGAGGTAAGCACAGATCACAAAGTGTTGTCTCTGCCAGGGCCAATGTTTAGAGATCATTCTGTTGGGAATCATTTGGAAGTTTTGAGACTAAAAAACCAATACAATTCGTTCAACCTCATTTATTCATATTTAGTGTGCCCAATTTATTGAGTACATGCTTTTTGCCAAGTGGTAAAAAATCAGTAGAAACAAAAACCAGATAAAACCCTTCACTCCCAGAAATTATTTCTGATTAACATTTTAATAAGGTAGTTTTGGAAATAATATATGGAGGATAACATAAGGGAGACTAGAGGCAGGGATGCTAATTTGAAGCCATTGAAATTGTTCAAATAACAAATATGGGCCTAGAGGAAGCATTACTAGTGCAGATGAAGAAAAGGTGATGTCTAGTTAGGCTGCAGGATTGATGACTGACTGGATGTGAGGCTAAGAGGAGAGAGAGACATGCTTTTAAATTAAGTCTAAACATAGGTTTATCAGTCTTCCTTTATATTTCCAATTTGATGTAAAAAACATAATGAACTAGATGCATAGAGACACAAAGTCTCTTGACATGTTACCAGTGATAATTGTTCATGTAGAAATTGGTACATTAATCTATAGCCTGTGATATATTTATTTCAACAGCTACAGAAAACCATAATTCACCAAGAAAAGGGAAGGGCCTACTGAGTTCAATCAGGATCCTAATCCCTATCCAGCTCTTACTCACTTTGCAAACTTGGGGATTTTGCTAGACTTACAAGTGCCTTAGTTCTTATTTGCATATTTGGGGTTACAGTAACACATTTCTAAGCTTCTTGACTTGAGGAACATCGAAGGTGTCTCATGAGGGCTCTGAGAGGTGGCAGATGTAATTGGGGTCAAAGAGTGGAGAAAAGGTGAGAGGTGGGGGTCTAGTTTCAGTCTTCTGCATGTAGCTATCCAGTTTTCCCAGCACCATTTATTGAAAAGAGATTCTTTTCCCCAGTGTATGTTTTTGTCA
>NW_012147830.1:2567465-2571961 GCF_000956105.1 Propithecus coquereli | reverse complement strand
GGAGAAAAGGGAGGTGGAAATGCTACAAAACGAATTTTCTTTAAAATAAATGTGGAGGCTCCTTGATTTGAGTCTGCCCTGCCTCTTCTTCCTTCACCTATTTATCAAACTGCTCCTCCTGCTCTTCATCTCAGAGAAAAAAAAAAAACGAACTTTTGTCTTCCCTCCTAAAATTGACCTTTCTTTAGAGATCTTTGATCTTTTCATTTCTTTCTTGCCTCCTGTGAAGTATTTCTTTCCTTTCCATTTTAATTGTCTCCCTTTCCCCAGGAATATCTTTCCTAAGACTACGAACATTAATGTGAGATCAGGCAGTCTGTCTTTTAAAAGACTCTTCAACTAATTCTTTATTCCAACTTTGGTCACTTAATCTCTCTCCTCTCTGTTACCGAATATGTTGAAGACGTAAGCACACCAGTTATCTCCTTTGTACCACTCCATGGATTGTCCTCATCTCATTTTTCCCCTTTAAACACTTTCTCTTTATCTATCCACAAGGTAGAGCTATTACCCTATTAGTCTCTATATATTTTATATGACTTACATTTAAATTGTATTTCAACAATATATTTAATTTATCACCATTTTAAACAATTTTACACAGACATAGTTTAAAGTACCATCTCTTCCCAAAAAATATCCCCTTGGCTGACCATTATTTATATTGTTTGCAGTACTTCACCTTCATTTTATTTATATTATTATTCTTATTTATTTGTCAACATAATATCTATTTGCCTAAATCTATCTATCCATATGTGTATATAATATAGATACATATACATATCTAAATATCTATACATATTCATGAAAAAGATGTATACTATATATTTTGGTCTACAACCTATATTCACTCTCGACTATTTATTTATTCATTTTCCTCTTAACTTATCACAGATACTTTCCTAGGTACACAGAAAGCAATCTTTTTAATAAATGATTTTTTATAAATTCTGGAGATCATGTTCTTATGACCATACATAAATATTTCAATATGCATCACTGAAAATGCAGAGCATTTTTACATAATCATTACCACTGTTGCACAAAAAAAATTAATACTGATCCTGAGCCATCAACTTATATACAGTCCATAATCAAACATCCTGAAACGTCTCAAATATTCTTACATGATAGTGAGGATTCAAACAAGATCCACACTTTGCATTCAGTTATTGCATCTCTTTGATCTTAAATCTCTGTTAAACTAGATAAAGCCCATATTCTCTCTCTTTCTTCCTCTCTCTCTCTTTTTCTCTTTCTCAGTTTCTCTTTCTATGCAATTAAGATTTTAAAAAAACCAAGTCAAGTGTCTGGTGAATATTCTACATTCAAGTTTAGTCTTCCAAATTCATGAGGTTGTTGGAAAAATTAAGTCTGTTACAATCGTAGGGCCAAGGACCTCATTTTCTTGTTGGTGGTTAGCTGGAGGCTGCCCCTGGACCCTAGAGGCAGTCTTCAGTTCATGGCCACTTGGGATTTCCCGACATGACCATTTACTTCCTCAACACCAGCAAAGGAGCAAGAGAGTCCAGTAAGTTGGGCACTGCAATCTTATGATAAGCACATATGTAATCATATACAGCCTGTCACCTTTGCTGTATTCTGTTGGCCAAAAGCAATTCACAAGTCATATTCAAGTGGGGGACATCACACAAAGGCACAAACACCTGTAGGCATGAATCATGGATCCACCCTAAGGGTGTCTTCCACAGTTAACTTTCACATAAGGGAGGATACAACGAAGATAGTGAGACCACCCTGATTATATTAATTTGCTCTTACACTTCTGTATGCTTACTTTTATTAATTTCATTTACTTATGTGGCTTCAACCATTGCTTCCTTCATATTATTTAGTGTATTCCAACTCACACTCTTTCCCGAAATTCAGGCCAGCTTTTCACATTGCCTGCTATTCATCACTATTTAGATGCTCTACCAGGGCCTTAATTACAACATGTCAAATCATTTTTGACTATTCTTCTATATCTGCTTCTGCGTCTCTGAAATTCTCACTCTGTTGATTCTGCCGTCATCCTCAATGATCTAGAATAATTATTTCTTCTTCTTTACTGTACAGGGACATTTAGATTTTACATTTCTTAATATTCTTCTACCATGGTCTCTCTCGAATCGTTTACCCTCTTTATTCTTTTGACTTCTTTGCTGGGTCACACCCTCATTCTGCTAAAATCGTGTGCAAATATTTGTACTTGTATCTTCTTACTTCCTCTCTATCATCCTCTTCTTTAAATTCATTTTACTCGGTGGTGGGGATTAATATTCCTAAAGTGCTGATAAAGTTGTATTACATTGCTCAGGGCTAGTTAATGGATTCTTGTTGCCTGCAGGGTATTGTTCATATCTTTAGTCTCACAAAATGGCCTTTTGTAATCCATTTCCATCCTGCCTTCTCAGGTTTATCTCTTGCTACTTCTTCCACACATTCACAGAGTAAAATGTTACATAATGGATTACTTTTTATTCTGCAAAGGTATCACATGTTCCCCCATTTTCAGGCCTTTTCTCTTACAGCTTTCTCTTCTGATACCCTCAGCTAGAATGGACCTTTCTTTATTTTAAAATTTGATTGTATTTGTACTGCTCTTATATAGCACTGTTTGACTTTTATTATATTTTGTGTATGTCCTTTTGTTCTTCCCTTTCTTGAGAAGTATTATTCATATAGTTTAATGTCCCCTGTGACTTCCAGTACAATGCCAGACACATAATATCTACCGGATATCTATTTATTTAATTGACCATATATTAATTAAATTAATGAATTTCTCCTAACAAAGCCAGAAAAAATCTATTACAAATTTATTAAGTATATTTTATATTCAAAAATGTATGAAAAACAACTATAAATAATACCTTGTATTTATTATGGACATTTGTTTATGTATATTCACGTATTTAGTTGTATTAACAAACATCCAACAAAAAATGTACTTAATGGGTACAATGAACGCTATCTGGGTGACAGGCACACTTATAACCATGACTCAAGCATTTTAAAATGCTTAATCCATGAAACCAAAACTATGTTTATGCCCATTATACTTTGAAATAAAAAAATAAAAATAAAAACAAACAAAGTAGTCAAAGCTTCAATCACGGCAGTGTCTTCACGGTTACTTCTTTGGTTTTCATCGAAATAGCTTTTAGAGTATAATAAAAATGACCCTTTTCTCAGATCCTCAAGAACACAGAGGCCAAATATGTATACAAAATGTAAATTGAGATCATAAGCTATCTTGTAAGAGAGGATTTAAGTCACCTGCCATTATAACATCTGGTTTAGAATATGAGTTCTTAATAATAAAATGAAATATTAAAATTTACTCTGCTCAGTTTAAATTATGTCATGAGGAAGAACAAACAAAATCAAGCAAACAAACAACAACAACACAAAAACATTCCCTTATTGTCAGAGAGCTCTGAGATGGAACACCAAGCTGGTATACTTTAATAACGTAGCATGCAGTGAAATATCCACATACGGAAACTTTATGTCATTTACTGCCTTATAAAACTGTAAGTACCCTCTTAAAGTCAGTATATTCTGACACTTTGCTACCCACAGATATCATGTTGAAATCCACAGGAGTTAGGCATTAAAAATTGAGAGCAGAATGCAGTTTCCTGAAACTGGATAATTGGAAGCTACTGAGATATCTCAAATATGGGTAAAATAACAAGTAGGCTGCTGGCAAAACATGAGTAATCTGGGCGCTGTATTTAAATTTTTAACTGACCCTTTGGCATAGTGAACCATGGAATATATCCTTCAAAGAAATAAAGATCTGTTTTGCCAATTTTTTTTCAGTTGACAGACTATCAACAACCTACTCTACTAGTGTTACTTAAATAAAATAAAATAAAATTTTTAAAAAGATTCCCTATGTACTCTACAGGAATTGGTATTTTTTAGGAAGCTTATACAGTGGCATCAAGTGTTATTATCAAAACTTGTAAATGGCAGTAGAACAGTGTGGTCATGGTTCGTGTACATAATTGGAATAAGTGATTATAAATCTTCCATTTATGCTGTCCCATTAAGGGTCTACTTGTAGAATTCACTTTCCAAAAAAAACTAAGTCTATAGACAAACAGCTGTGTTTCCAAATAAAAGATGGCTCTACTGTACTATGCATATAACTCCCTTGTTTCTTGGCCAATGCCTAAATGTTCTCTTTTAGAGCATTATTCCTTTAACATTGTTTGTGTTTATATGCCAACGGCCCTGTAAAGAAGGGTTTTTAGCATAAAACATAAGGATACTAGGTTAGCTCCTTGTTAGAACAAGGAGGATGTGTAATATATTTGACCCAATATATAATTTTACTAAGGTATATGCTGGACAATATATAGTGGACTAAAAGTGACCTTTACCAATTGAGGTTCTGAAAGTCTACATAATGATTTGATTTGAGCAAGCATTGTTATAGAAAAATATATTATTTTAGATATGTGAGAACTAGTTAACCT
>NW_012147830.1:2559904-2567027 GCF_000956105.1 Propithecus coquereli | reverse complement strand
TGGAAGCTTTTTTTTTTAAAAATAGAAAAATTTTCATCCAGAAAATTTTAATTCCATTTCTATTCAGAATGATATTTCTAGTTTCCTTCCAGTGGGGAGAATTTTTGCTCATTTAAGATAATGATAGTTTCAGAAACGTAGTTTTGAAATCTCAATAGGTAATAAATTAGCATATTATGTCTACTGTTAGGGAAACTTGAAATGTAGGGAACTCTAGGATAAAATAAAATATGCCAAGGTTTTAAATAGATATTTACAAATTTTTTAAAGTTCATGTATATTTTATTTACTATTTTTCAATGCCTCCACAAAAGGAATAACACCAAATATTTTGTCAATAAATAATTATTATTTCTTACCTATAAGTCTGACTTATGTTGCTAAATACATAGAGAGGAGAAATTAGGAATATTTGTGAAAGAAGTATTAATAAAAACTCTGAAATTTTGTGTTTCATTGGGTTATGAGGCAAGGGTTAACTAAAATTTCTCTGAGTAACCTTTATTACCACCTATCTAGGGAACAAATCCCCCTCTACCCAACACTCCGCTCCAGCTACGCCCATATTTCTCTCTTTTCCTTTACAGTGGTACTTTTCTGGAAAAAAAAAAAAAAATCACTTAATTTATTAAAGGCAGCTGCTTCCTGCAACCCATTCGTATTGGCCTTCCATCCTTGTGGCTCTACTGAAACAATTCCAATGTGGGTTCCCAGTTGCTCCACGTGGTCAAGCTCAGTGACTACTCATTTGTCTGAACCATCACTGAACTCTCAGCAGCAATATGCATGGTTCTCTCTCTCTGCCTTTTTAAAACAATGACCTCTTTCATTCCATGATGCTGCACTCCCTGAGGGTTTTCTCCTCTTTCTTGCCCATCCCTTTCAGTTGCAGCTATTGATTTCTTATTCCTTATTTGACCCTTAATGGTTTTATAAACCATATATGTCATCTGTTTCTCAGATACCTATCTTAGCACAACTTCCCTAAACACCAGCTGACCAGTTGACATCACCACTCTTCTGTCTAATAGCATTTAAGCATCTACATGGTACCGAGCCAGAGTAACATACTCTCTGCTCACCAGCCAGAGTGATCTTTTAAAAACGCAAGTCAAATATTTTTTCTTGCCTGCTTCTACCTGTCACTTGCTTCCCATCACATCGCAATCAAGTCTAACCTCACTGGGCTTTTCCACCCAGCACCCTGTGATTTATCCTGTGTCTCTACTTCTGTCTTCTGGAGCCCCATTGTACCTTCTTAACATGCCCATTTCAACTGCTCTTCTTCCTCTTTCTTGATCATATCACGATTATTCCAACCTTGTGTCCATACACTAACTATGTCTTCTGTATGACACATACTTCACTCCAGTTCTTTCGATAGTTGCTCTTTTATCATTAAGATTGCATCTATAATACAACAGTAGCTGGTCAAAGAAGACTTTTTTAACCACCACATTTAGTTTATATCCATGCCCTCTAATAATTTACGATCATATTTTCATATTTTTAAACTCTTCTCTGAAATCATTAATCTTTACTTTTCAGAGTAAATATCCTATCTCCCCATACTCTGATATAAGCGCCATGAAAACTTGTTCAGTCTTGTTTACCAGGTAAACCACAGTTCTTTAACAGTATCTGATAATAGCAGACACTCCATAAATATTTTCTAAATGAATAAATGGATGAATGCTGTTGAAATGGCAAAATCTTTTAGCTTGGTTATATTTTAATTAAGAGAAGTTATGAGCACACTGGAGCCAAATTGTACTACTTGAGCCATTTATATTCTTTTTATCTTCATTAAACTGTAAAATTTGGCATAAGCAAAAAGATCAGCGTCACCCATATTGGCCAGGAGACAATTTTTGTTCTTGTTTTTCTGCCCTATTTCACCTGCATCACATTACACAAAATAAAAATTATTATACTGGTGGATTTGTTTCATATATTCCCATTTATTCTGCCATTATCCAATTATGAAATTCAATAAGCTAGTTCACAGTTAATGTTTTTGTATTTGTCCTAACAGAAATGTGCTCAGCCCATGCACATTAGGTGCAATATTCATCATCTCCTAGCTGAAACTTTTATGTGTATATTTTCTTCAGAACTACTGCAGCAGTCTACTTTAAAAAGTAGTGGTAAAAATGTGTTACTTTACAGTTGATCTGGGGAAAATACTACTTATAAATAATAAGGGTTTATTTTGAATGAGCATAAACAATCCTTATCCTCTTCTAAAGAAGCAAGAGACTACATAAGATAGTGGGAAATTGACTCTTCTGTTTGATTTCTTTAAAGCTCTGATATCAGTACATTTTATACCATTGTGGAAAAGAAACTGCAATTCATGTGCTTCTTGTTATCCTCAATTTCCTCTACAGAGTCAAAGTCTCTTTCATCGTTGTGTTCCACAGCTTATATTTACATGCACTGCAGTTTCTGCAACTGATCTTCCTTTTCATCTCACTAACCTGGCAATGTATTTGCAACATTTTATTATCTGGCATTCCTAAATCAAAGCGTGTCTTGTTCTACAATAAATATGTTTGAGCTTCTGGTATGTCCCTCAAAATACACCTTCCAGAACTACTAGAGTGATCAATGACCTTCCGACTTAAGGCCAACAGCAGCATTCTGGCATCTTGGCCAGCAGAGGAGGGGGAGAGTTTAGAAATACAAAGTCCTGAGTCTACCTCTAGAACTTCTGAATCCTAATCTGGATTTGAATAAGCTTCCCCAATGATGTGCATGTGCATTAGATTTTGAGAAGTATAGTCTACGACAACCCCTTGCATAAATACCCCAGTGGATTCTCCTGAGTTAAATTAGTAGGTGAGCTAGTTCATGCTTCCTCTCTAAGCCCCTTTCGTGAGATTTCCTGAGTCAACCTATTCTCTAGCAATATTAAGATGCTTGTAATTCCACACCCCTCAAGCAGTTCTATGCTTTTACGTTTTTGCTTAAAGACAACTTCGTTTCGTATAAGTTTAAGAGTGTGGTGTTGGCATTAAAGAGAACTGAATTAAAATCCCAGTGAAGGCTATTAAGAGCTGAGGATTATTGAGAAAATTATTTGAGTTCTCTAAACAGCTCTTGCTTTACCTTAAAATAAATATAATGGCAGTATTTACTCTGTAAAGTTTTGAGGGTTAAATAAGGAAGTACAATGAAGACATTTGGTTAGTGTCTGACAAATAGTAAACATACCATAAATATAGACAACATTATAACAATCTTTAGGAGAGTTCATCTCTTCATTCTTGGTGACCAAAAGCTACTTGGATGAAATATCCCCTAACTCTGCATTACTTCCACCTGAATTAGGTATATTTCCTTCACATGCCTATCATACTTTCATACCTAAATTATTCCATTACTATTATCAATTTATGAAACTATTTCATTCGTTAAGGTTTTAAAGTCAGTAAGGGTAGTAATTCATTTAGGTGATATAAAGCATATTTCAAAGAAGGTACTTAAAAAGTGCCTGCTTAAAAGGATAGAATAGAGATATACAACTATTACATACCTATAATAATAAAAATTTTAAAAAAGTAATGATTCTTCTAGAAACTGCTAGTTGCCTTGGATATCCATTCTTATTTTTATCTTTACTAGTAGAATAGCAGTCTTGTTTGGGGCAGCAATGTGCTGACTTACAAGAACAAGTTTCTTGGTCTCCAACTCATCTTAATAACACAGTTCTGACCAGTGAGTTTGCTTTTCAGAAAAACAAATCATCTTCATTTTACTCATATCCTTCTTCCTGTTTTCAGTGCAGATTAAAAACTTCCCTATGTCTTTACTATAAGACATGTGTGAAAATGTGAGTGTTGTGGCAAAGATAGTTGAACAGAAAGATTCTGAAACATTGGTGATATTGTAGAGCCATTTGTCCAGTTCTGGACTGCCAACATGTGAGCTTTCTGGAAGGTGAGGGGAAAAATGTTTTCATTAAATTATAAACTATATTTGGGGTCCTGTTACATGTACCCAAATATAAGCTAACAAAGTAGGGTTAATTAATAGACTCTCCAAAGTATATTTCAATTACTTAAGCTACTTTATAGAAGATATTAAGGTTACATTAAGTATAACATTCACATTATAAAATATGTATTATGAAACATGTATACATACCCAAATACAGTATCTTAAATACTTTAAAGTTGATGAAAAAGTGTTGGTTTGCTAAGTTTTTCTGTATTTATAGCTAATGGAATGAAAATTTGGATAAACTCCAAGTTGAGTGCTTACTTAGGCACAAGGAAAAAGTCCTATTCTCTGAGAATGCTTTATTTGCTAGAATAAACTAATGAGATAGTGATTCAATCATATTTACTCTTAAATTTATTTTTAAAGTAAATCTTGGGCTGGGTGCAGTGGCTCATGGCTGTAAACCCAGCTGCTCGGAGGCCAAGGCAGAAGGACTGCTTAAGTTCGAGGCTGCAGCGAGCTATGAGCACACTCCTTATGGTTTTAAGAAGGAAAGGATACTTATAACAAATATCTAATAGATCCAGGAAATTCATAATGCTGTAAAATTATATGCGAAATTTTGTGTGCATGTTTATTTTCTGGGAAGGGTTTCTATAGTGCTCATTAGCTTCTCAAAGTCATGTAAGAATAGCTCCTCTAAAGGAAGAGCTTATTACTTTAACTTTACTTCTCTTTCCCGGTATTACCTTCACTTCTCAGACATAAAGTGACTAAATAAACTATATCAGGGAAACAAAACATAATTCATGTAGTTTTAGAACTTATTCTTTAATATCTGTCTTCTAGATAATAAAATAAGAAAAAGGAAGAAAACTGGCAAACAGATTCTGGTGCAAACTCTGAATTTATACATATATAACATCAAAAACTTACTTTGCTGATTCGGCTCTCATTCATCTAAATTTAGACAGCAGTAATGAAAGCTGCAATTTTCCTTTGAAAATTACAAATCTGCAGCAATAATTGTATCTGCACCTACTCTCTGCCTATTTTTGCAATGTTCAAAAATATTCACATGGCTAGAGAGCAGGTGTTCGCTACGGCATGTGCTTCACGACTGCCTTCCTGTGCAAAACAAGAACTCAGCAGCATATTAAACCTACACCCAGGTGCACATGGAGAAGAGCTTCTTCAAATGCCCAGCCTGTAACTCATAAAGATTGTCTATACATTTAGTCTGTTGCACTAAACCCAGTGATACAATAAACTGTACTGAGAAAAAAAAATGTGACATTAAATACCAAATCAATGGAAACATGATAAAGCCAGAGATGATGAATACTACAATGCTATACTCCAGAGTAAAATAACATGTCAGAAAAGCTGTGGATTCCTCAGCTTCTGTCCTATAAGAGGACAAAATATGCTCAGACAGATCCCTGAAATTGGCCGTGGAGGAAAAAAACCAACTGGATTCTCTAAAATAAAAATTCTTATCATTGAAATAAGAAGTATGATATTGTAACTATTTAATGGTCCAATCATTAATGATAACTAAAATATAAGATAAATATGAGCATGTGTACATCAGATAATATGCTCTTGGAGCAAGTAACGAGAATCAGATTCAAATCAACTTTAAAAATAAGACAATTCACTAATTTGCGTAACAGAATATACAGCTCTAGTGGGGACTCCAGGTTTCATCAATCCAGTGGCTTAATGAAGCCATCAACGATCCAGAATGGTTCTGTCATTTTGCTTTGCATCCACCTTGTTGGCTTTTTCTTAACCTAGTCCCCACACCTATTGCTGGTTGACTGTCAGAAGCAGCCAGGACTGCAAGTGCTCTTGTTGAAGGACACAGAAATGAAGAAAACCTTTGCAAAAACATTCAGGACATTTCCAGATGACCATACTGGGTCATACATCTTTTCCTAACAAAATCTAAGTAAGGGAAATGAGGCTTTTGCTCTGCTTTGGTTTTAGGTATGGGTTTTTCTCCAGTGACACCCACTGTTGTAACAGACTTTAGATCCATGATTTGTTCCCTATAGCATGAGAACTACTGCCGAGGTGGGAGACAGGGAGGGTCTGTGGATACATGAATAAAACCATGATTTGGGGGAAAATAGTGTTCAAAATAATAGACAAAATAAGGGAGTTGCAGAGAGAAAAGATAATTTCTTTCAGTGAAGTATTTAATTAAAGAAAGTAAAATAATCTGAGTATGAAAGGAACAACTCTCACAAGTAGCAGATGACTGGGATGAAGCAACATTCTAAGTTTTATAATTATCCTGGGCGAAACAGATTCTTTAAAAGTGATAAAATGTTTTACAATCAATAAAAATATTTATCTAAATATACAGCTATAGGGTGAAAAATATCTGTTGCAGAATGACACATAGAAAACCTAAGACCCTATTAAATCACCAAAAACAGTCCTACATGCTTATTTAGTGTCCTTACTTTTAAACCTTGGTCTTGTGCTCCCGTAATGCAGAGACAGAATTTCAGGGCAATGTGTGTTTTAGCCAGAATCAGGATACTGGGATGGGATCCTAGATCACGATCCAACTGAAAACCTGGGATTTGCGACATAACATTGGCCAAGCAGAGCTAATTCTGCCTCTTCTGGCCTATGGTGCCCTGAGCTTGCAGATTCTCTTTGGGTTGTTCCATTTCTGTTTATGACAATCCAGTTGAATGTTTGGTGGGTTCATTTTTCTTTTTTTTCTTTTTTTGTTTTTGTGTCTTCATTTAATCAAAGCTCTCATTCCCCCATATATCCATACAACATACCATATTTTGTAATTTGAGCTCATTATATTTGGATGATAGAATGTAATTTTTAGAGCTCCAACTTAAGGAAGCAGGGTTTTTAAACATCAGATTTTTAACATACATTTGTTCCACAAAACATGCCCCAAACCTCCTTCCCTCAAAGCCTCACTTGTTTATAACCTAGCTATATTTAAGCAACATTTTCTTGTGCTCTCACCCACTATCAAATAGATAGGTATTGTAAATTTTATAGTAGTGCTCCTAAACCTGACATTGCAATATGTGAGGCACCCTCATAGTTCTCTACTTTATATATTATTTTTATGGTGAGAATTAAAGCTTTTATGAGGCTGTAATTTTTGACATTACCATTGCTTCCTGGGAACTCA
>NW_012147830.1:2556891-2557284 GCF_000956105.1 Propithecus coquereli | reverse complement strand
ATATTACTGAGGGCAGTTTTAGATTGTGCTTTCCTTAGGCTCTTCAAAAAAACAAGAGATACCATAAATTTTCAGTTGTTCAAATAAACGTATGTACCCACGTTTGAAAACAACAACATGGACACAATTAGATGAATATCAAAGAGTTCTTTTATTCTTGGGATGATGATAAAGTTTTCCACCTGGTTGAAGTATGAATTTTGCTGCTGAGGGAAGGTAGAGTTTCACTAGCTATGGCCATACTTTCTGAGGCATATGTTTGTGAATAATCTATAGTTATGAGTGTAAGATGACATTAAACATAATGTATATTGTGGTTTTGTGGATTAGTATTTGCATTATAAAGAACCATTTAAATATTGACTTATCAATACTTAGGTGCACATATGGAAG
>NW_012147830.1:2556276-2556841 GCF_000956105.1 Propithecus coquereli | reverse complement strand
ACATACCCAGTAGCCTAAGCCTACACAGGGATAGGATCATTAATATCTCTGCCTTCCACCTCCATATCTTGTCCCATTGGAAGTTTTTCAGGGACAATAACAAGCATGGAAATGTCATCTCCTATGATAATAATGCCTTCTTCTGGAATACCTTCTAAAGGACATGGCTGAGGCTGTTTTATAGTTAACATTTTTTTTTATGAGTAGAAACAGTACACTCTCAAATAGTGATTACAAAGTGTAGTAAATGCATTAAACAGTAAAAATCATTTTATTATCATGATCAAGGACTCTGTATTATAATTAATGTACGTGCTGTACTTTTATATGACCGGAAGCACAGTAAGTGTTTACATTAGCATCGCCACAAACACATGAGTAATGTGTTGCACTATGACATTAGGGTAGCTATGACGTTACCAGGCAGCGGGTATTTTTCAGCTGCGTTATAATCTTATGGGACCACCACTATAAATGTGGCCCAAGATTGACTGAAATGTCATGCATGTCTGTCTCCTGATTTAATTTTACACAGTGTATACATGTATCAAAACATCCCTTCATA
>NW_012147830.1:2555215-2556226 GCF_000956105.1 Propithecus coquereli | reverse complement strand
CTAATATTAGGTATATATTTCATATAACATCACAGATTTCTAATATTAAAACACTATGAAAAAAAAAGTCCTATCACTTTTTCATCTTTATTTACTTCTTGGATAATTTTGCATTGATTAGCATGTAAACATATAGAGAATTCTAAATTATTTTCATTTATCTGCTCTTAAGTGAGGTAACAATATATTGAAAGAAAAAACAATGTGACAGATAATGTAGTTTAATGAAAATAACATAAGCATATAAAACAAAGGCTGTTTGTGACAAATATGACAGCTCTTTCAGAGGAAAACAGAAGTAGAGGATTTGTCCTTGAACGATGACATTACAGCCTTTTACTTTATAACCATTTAGTTCATGTTTAATGAGAATATGGCATATTTTCTCTCAGGTTAGGGGAAAATAATAGCTTTAAACTTTATCTTTGACCCTAAAACTATAGAGGTAAGGTGAATAATGATGAATCAAGGGGTAGAGAGCATTTTAAAATAGCCCACTGTGTCTCAAGTAGGGGCACTCAACTATTACTGCTAAGAATAACTCTTGTAACTTTGAACATCTAACGTAGGTCACTTTTTAAATGGATTATTTTATACTCTCAGAAGATTTTTTGAACTGCAATCTAAACTCTTAAAGCCAAAAGGCACATGGTAACATGTTAGTCCAAATTTAGATTTTGCAGAAAAGCAACTGAGTCCTGGAGATATGAAGTGATTTCTCCCAGCCATTTTAATACAGTACACGATCTCATATCCTGGTTCCCTCTCTCCTTGTGTCACCCACCTTTCCGCTTCGCCAAGTTTTCTGGAGGAAGATCTCTCTGGAAGAAGCCAACTGGATAAGACACTTAGCTGGAGATCTGTTCATTTGTCTACTCAGTGGCACAAATAGGACAACTTCCTACAGCTGAAAAGCCATAGTCCTCAAGTCATTTTGACAAAGGTCATCTGATCGATAAAGAGTCACATTCTCAGCAGGGTGAATGAGAGCTGCCCCACTAAATTACAGCC
>NW_012147830.1:2550207-2552010 GCF_000956105.1 Propithecus coquereli | reverse complement strand
TCACCTTTAACACTATGCCAGTTTCTTGTTGGATTGATGTTCTACCTAGTTGAACTCTTGACTGCTTTGCTATAATAGGATGTTTACAGAGACAGTTGACACAGTAGAAAGAGCTATCACCACTACCAATCGTATGTGATCTACAACAATCACAGAGCAAATCTAAAATGAATTCTTACAGAAGAAAGAAGGAAATAAAACTTGCTATTAAACTTTTCATACTTTATAGACAATGGCCTTCAGGACAGCAGAGAGACATTCTAGAATTAGCATTTCTTTGACATAACATAAATCAACCCAAAGTAGCAGTAATCTTTGTCATCATGTAGTTTACTGAAATATAAAACACCTCAATACTACCCTGATTAGCAGACAAACACTTTCTGTTTCCACAGATGCTAAGTACTTACTGATTTAGTTTTACCTGCTAGTGGTCATTAAGGCCTAAAAAAAAAAAAAAAAATTATGACCACAACACCATAAATCATTCGCATTTTGAAGCATTGATTAAGCACCTGTATGTACATGAAGGCATTTGGTGCAAGTAGACAACGAGAATAAGGTAAAAATCTGAACATTTGGAGGATGTGAAGATGAAAGAGATACTGTGATGCAGATGTAGATTACAGCCTCATGCGCTGCTCTACAGCGTCTATGTAGAATCATCCAAGTCTAATAGGAGAAGTGCAAACATGCCCAGTAACTCAAATGTGCTATTGTTTGGCAAAGAATTTATCCAGGCGTATTGTCAAATATGGTATTACATCAAAACTAGATCCGTCCTTAATATTCTGTGCATATGCATAGAAAATTTTAGAAGTATAACTACATTGGGGTTTTTTTGTTTGTTTTATGTTTTGAGGTATTTTTATTTTAATAAGTAAACTAGAAAGCTAAAAATTCTGAATGCGATGTATTTGTTTTAATTTTATTTTGTATTTTCATCCCTAAGAGAACATGGGTTTCTCTAGAATGTTCTGACATTCGCCTAATCACAGGCAGGGATGGGGTGGGGTCCTATTAAAATAATAGTAAGTGATCAGTTAGAATGAAATTAGAAATTCATCCCATTTTTTAAAGATGTTGATATAACTTTGAAAATCACGAAAATTTGAAAAATGCCTTGTCTATGCTATCGCCTGCATAATATTTTCCTTAACACTGTGAGCACTATAGAAGAGCCACATGATTTCAAAGAAACTTCAGTTTTGCCTGTTCTTCAAAAGAGCCAGAGAGTGCTCCCAAGGGCAAGCGCATTCTCTTTCCACTCTGCACCCTCATTGGCAAACACGAGGCCACACACCTTTGAGCTGATTAAGACGTGACAAAGCTAACCACTTGCTCCAAGAATCAGACTCTGGCTTTAGGCTACAGCTCAGAACAGAAGTGATCATTACTGCACAGAAAGAAAGTTAGACAGATGCAATCCTTGGTGACAAGCAAGAGATACAACCCTGATGGGAAGGAAAAAAAAAAAAAAAAACTAAGGACAGGCCAACATTCTAGCAACTGCACAGACACTGGACCCATAAACTAAATGAAGCATTAACGGGTTATATAATTTCAATTTAAGTTTGTGTATGAGAGAAACTTTTTGTACTGAAGACAAGAAAATATGCAGACCAAACTGAAAAGAAAAACAAAACACTTGCAAACCACTGTGCTCACCCTATTCAGATATGGTTAAGAATTTGACCTTCAATGATAAATAGTTGCATGTATCATCAGAAGAAAACAGTAAAGATAAATGTTTTCCATGCTTCAAAATGAATGTCCTGACTCATGAATAAAGCAAATTAATGG
>NW_012147830.1:2545651-2547877 GCF_000956105.1 Propithecus coquereli | reverse complement strand
AAATTATAGGGCTTCTTGAGGAAACGGGCAGGGAGGCAGCCACGGGTGTGTGACACCAAATTTTGTAGGAAGGGGACGAGTTAAATAAGGGCAGACCAATACTTCCACCAAAAAGCTACCAGAAAATTTGGACAAAATATGAAAATCATGTCCAAGAAATCAGAGAAGTGTTAAAACCATTATGATTAAAGATGGTAAGATTCCAGAAAGAGGAGAACCTCTAAAAGTTGAGCTGACATTTGCAGAAGTTTTTTTTTTTGTTTCCTGAGGGAATTTGCTGATTGTATCTTTGTGGAGGAGGATGAAAATGTAGGATATAGCCCAGACGAGGGGCTTTTCTGCTAGACAGAGAAAAATTAAGCACAGCTTTTGTTGGTCTTCAGGACTAGGAAGAGAAAATGGAGATGTGATGGCTCCTAAATATATGACTGTTTTCCTTCCACGGCTGCATGGAGGACAAGGAGGTCAAAAAGGCTAAACGGAAAGCCTCTAAAAAGCCAAACGGAGTAAGTGTATCCTTCCTGAGGAGACAGGAGTTAACATTCGTTCAGTGGTCGAGGGACATAGTCACGGAGAACGCACCGACCTCTCAGGTGGTGCAGATACTAACTTAACAGAGTAGGACATTAAGATAACTATGAAAAAAATAAAAAAAGATAACTATGGTCACACTGTAAAGACAAATAAAGGAAAATACTGAAAAGGTAAAGCAATGGTGATTATGCCAGAAATTGAAATATGTAAAAGGAATATAATGAATATCTATAACTTAAAAAAATACCACTGTTGAAGTTAAAAACTCAATCATCAGTTTTAACAACAGATTAGACACAGCAGAACACAGGATTAAAAGTCTGGAATACATGTCAATTGAAGATAAACAAACTAAAGAACAGAAAAAAAAGGAATAGGAAATACAGAAAAGAATGTAAGAGGAAGTGAACACAAAAACATTGTGTAGCATATACCTGTACTTGCTGTTCCAGAAGGAAATAAACAAGAGAAAGGGATTTAAAGAGATAATGGCAGAGAAATTATTAAAACTGAAGAAATATATTTTTGGTAGATGGTCCCAAAGTTGGCCTTCAAAAGAAGGATATATTTATTTTAATATTCATGCCTGTATAGTCCCCTCTTGTATCGAGTATTGGTCAGCCCTGTTCCTTGTTTTATGCATATAATACACGTATATTAAAGACTTAAAATGCCTGATCATTTTTAAGGCTTGTATAATGATTTGTAATTGAGGCTTTTATCTCAAAGTGGGATTTTTTTTTAAAAGCATATCAAATTCACAGAAACTAGCAGAGATTAATGAAGAAAATAAGAGCAGATGTCAGTGAAATAGAAAACATGCATATAATAGCATCAAAAATCGGTTGTTCAAAAAATAAATAAAATCGATAAACTCCTATCAAGGATAATCACTAAAAGAAGAAAGAAAACATAAATACCAGTAACAAGAATAACTTGATTCCTATATTGGATGTCCTAGTAGGACAAGGCAATAAACAAACAAATAAACAAAATAATTAAATAAGCATTTACCAGATGACAACATAAATAGACTGCAACTACACCAAGACAATAAATGAATTCCACAGACATAAACGTAGAGTGAAAGAAACAAAACACAAACACACATAGTGGATGATTCATTTCTATTAAGTATAAAAACAGGCAAAATCAACTTAGGGTATTAGAAGCAGATAGGTTTTAACATTCTGGTGTTAGTTAATAGGTTTTGAGAAAGGGTTTCTGGGGGTTTGATATGTTCCGTGTTTTCATCTGGGTGCTGTTTACATGAATATGCTCAATGTGTAAAAATTATTTGAGATGCATAACTATGATTTGTGTGCTTTTGTGTATGTATGTTAAACTTAAAAAAATGTTTGAATTCAGTGACAACAAAAAGTTTTGAAAAGGCACATATCCTATATTTAGATACTAGGTAGATACCTAGAAACATATCAAGGCAACAAAGTTCAGAGTTCTTAAATGTTGAACATTTTTTTCCTTGAACGAAAGTACACAGAGATATTTATGTGTAAGATTTCATACTGTGTATTTGAGAGATTAATCACTTTGTCTTCTGAGAGATCAATGTTTGTCTTTTCCCATTTCAGGGTGCTTATTGACCCAGAATCTCCATGTTTATGTGTGGGGAGGGTGGGAGGAGGTGGGGATTAAGCGCAGTTCTTCATGTCACTAGTTTCCCAAACATAA
>NW_012147830.1:2540029-2542876 GCF_000956105.1 Propithecus coquereli | reverse complement strand
CATTATCAATGTTGTCTACAATACATCAATGATACGTTGATTTTAAGAGTTAGACAAATTAATCCTCAACAGAAAAGAGAAGGAATAGTTAACATTTCCTGAAAGGCATAGCTGAATCTTAGCATGGTAGTGGCATAACTAGTCTAAAAAATACACTCAAAATATTTTTATTTTTGGAAATTAGAAAGCTATTCATTTTCATAATATATACTGCATAACCAAGCACTCATGACAGATAGATGTATTTAGGATTTAGACCAAGCCAGGTGCAGTGGCTCACACCTATAATCCCATCTACTAGAGGGTCTGAGGCAGGAGGATCCATGATCCCAGGAGTTCGAGGCTGCAGTGAGCTATGATTGCACCAGTGCACTCCAGCCTGGGCCACAGAGTGAGATTCTGTCCTCCACCCCTCAAAAATAAGATAGACTGAGTACTTTCTATATTCTGAGATAGTGGTAAATTTTGTTTCTTAAAAGAGTGCCTTGAAGGAAAAGAAAGAAAATTGTATAACATTAGGATAGACTATTATTTTCAGAAGTAAAAAAAAATAAAATAAAATTTTCTTGGAGTCATTCATGTTCAATTATACTACAACCACGTTAACTGATGAAAGACAAATCATCATAAAGGTGGAATAGAAAGATTTCTTCTGTTAGATTTGTTCATATGAGGATTTACTGTGTCCTTCCCTGTAAGTTCATAATTTTTATTTACTCATCAATAAATTTTCCTAATTTATTTCCTTACGCATTTTAGATTATGCACTTTGAAATATGCCTAAAATTAATTTTAATTCTCAAAAAATAATTTTGTTACTGCCACTAAACATTATTCAAAATATGAAGAAATGAAAATAATGAGAAATCTTCCTTTTTCTTAAGATCAAAGGGAATGAAAACAAAGTTATCACATGTATGCATTTTACAACATAGCCATGAAATGTTATCAGCACACTTTCCTCTCTTGCAGAGGAGAAAAATCTCCACAGTGCTCCCGAGTCTTGATATGAGTACCTTGTGTTGATATTTACATTCAAATGAAGATGGCATCATAAAGGGTTTAGCTAGAGCTATTTGCTCATCAGGACTATAGGCCCATCAGGACCCATCCTTTTTAAGTGTTCCATTTCTTTAGAACAGAATCTAATTGTTTCTTGAATGATCCTTGTGTTTTGCCTCTGCAATTGTGCCTGATAGGCCATTCCATATGTTTATTATGTTCTAAGTAGGAGGAAAAAATCTTGCTAACATCTGCTATGGGTTGGTTTCATTTTAATTCTCATTTACATCCCTTGCAATTCTTCCATTTCTGGAAATGAGGGTTTAATTGTCATAACATATTAATAAAATTGTATGTGTTTAAACGTTGAAATGTTTGCAATTTAATGTGTTAATTTCATGGTATTAAATCCTATAATATTAGAAATTAGAATGATTTTTATATTATCCTCTACCAGAAACATAAAAGGATAAAATAAAACCTATATAGCAATTGCCCTTCATCAACAAAAGGGAAAAATTGGAAAAAATAAAGCTTCTACATAATTTATGAAGCATTAGTTATTACAGATTACACAGTTTTAGGAGTATATAAAATAAAGCAGTAGCAAAGTAAAGCAAATAAAATGTTTTTTACATTGAAAAACTCAAATTATACCTATTTATTTTTTCATGTTTATATTAACACTAAGCATACATTCATCTTGGCCTCAACCATCTGACTTTTATTGTTCTTTGTTTTAAATGAAAATAATGTTTACAATTCTATGTTTTATTAGTATATTATCATAAGTTATTTCAAACTTTTATAGGGAAAAGCAAGGTATAAATAAATAAAGCCAATATTAATAAAAAGGAAAAAGTCTAAAATAAGTATAAAATTTTTAGTGTATTTGCTTATATCCTCTCACATAACCCTCCCAATAACCTGCTGAAGAAAGGATTACTATTTTCTTTTTCATATCACTTTGAAGAGAAAAGTAAAACTCAAAGAAATAAAATGGCTTACCCAAGATGGCAAAATCAGGACAGGATCTAGATCTTTAGGGTACAGAATTATTTCAATGAATAGGCTTTCCATATAAATTTTGTCCAATTGTACATATTTTCATTCTGTTAATCATTGACTCATGACAAGCTTCAAATCTGGTGGGTAGTAGATTATCCATATTTTGAATGAATGGTGTGTGAGTGTGTGTGTGTGCATGTGTGTTTTTGAATTCATACCAAGATGAAAACATCAAGATTATAGAATTTGTAAGAACTTAAGGGAAGCATGAACGACATGCCAAAGAAAGAAGGAATTCACAGAGAAAGGGAAGGAATGTTGAAGTTCAGCCCATATATAATCTCATCTAATTGGCGCACTGCATTTGCTGAAGATGTCCAGGGATCTATAGGTGATTAAAATCAGGCTGACGGCAATCCACCTTAGGAAACATTCTTACATTGCTTAGGAAGGTGAGCTCTAATGTAGGTTTTATTGAGTGTCATAATTGTAATTACTCAAAAGCCCGAATCTGATTTAGTGACTTAGGGCACAGATTCTCTAGATCTATGGACAATTTCCCCTGGCTCTAGCTATCATGCAGTACCAAAGTAACATGCTTTGTAGCAATGCCACTGCGAGATTAGTGGCTCCACTTCCTGCGAGTCAGCTATGATGGTTCACCCTTGTCAGAAAAAGATCATCAGGCTCTATAGAGAGAAATGTATCTGTATTAAGAAGCTTTCCGGTTGTCCGTGTATACTGTCAGGAAATTTGATGAGAGGTTGTTTCTAGTTTTACAGTTCTTTTCCTTTCATCAGACGTAGACTTTAAGAGAGCAATTTTTGGGGGGAGGGA
>NW_012147830.1:2538166-2539979 GCF_000956105.1 Propithecus coquereli | reverse complement strand
AGTTGTATGTTTGCTTTTCATGTTCAACATCAAAGCGAAAAGTGCACTGTGCAAAATTAAACAGGCAAGGAAGACTTTATTCAAGACGATCTGAATAGGGGAGAGAGGTAAAACTCAGTCTGAGCCCAACTCAACTGGAAAAAAAGTCTGGAGAGCTTCTAAGAAAGGAATTGGGGAATCAAATGGTAGGCTCATTGTTTGCTAATTGGCCTTGCCTGAGGGAAAAGTAAACTTTCTCTCTTCCTGACAAGAAGTGGTTTTACAACTTAGAGCAAAGCGCCTGCTGAAGTTAGGCTCCTGCCCTCCCACAGAAACGGTGAGATGGGGGCTCTATCTTCCTTGAGGATGGTTACATTTCAAGGAGATGGCTGAAAAATTTTTGAGAGTGACATTCCTTGGTTGTAAAACTGGCAAGAATCTTTGAAAAGATTTATAAATCAAGAGGGCAGAGAAAGACTTTATTAGTTTTCTGCGGTAAATGTTCTAAGGAAAGAGAGACAGGAAGAAGCCTTTCTAAAGCTTAATCCAGCTGAGAGGAAAGCCAAGGCTGTAGGGGTCGGTAACATGACATTGACCTGACATTGGTCAGTATTTCCTTATGACTGTAATATACTCATGTGATCTACTCAGCCAGATTCTGCTGGTTAATTTTCATGGTGATATCTCATGTTTGGAACTCAAAAGTCCTGTTTCATTCTAATGGAAAACCTGGTGTAAGATAGTCGTTCTTTTGTTTCTTTCAATGCCAAATGTCAAAAATATTTATTAAATTCATGACTATGTTACAAAAAAGTAATTAATGACAGAAATCTTTCTTGTAGTATTATCATTCAAGATGAAAATTGTAACTATTAAAAACATTAAGACAAAAATTAACCTAATATCTGATTACTAGCAGTTGACTTCAATTTTGTATACTTACTAGGTACAGAATATGTTTATTAAAAGTACTTAAATATGTAATTAATCAAATTGCATAAACTTTGCATGTATAAAATAGGAATATTTGATATCAGGCAGGATATTTTGTGTTATACCCCTACAATATTGTATAGGTCTATCTCCTAGGAGACTTTGAAGATATATCTTGGAAAAAATACATTCCACATTTTACTCTGTGTTTGTCTGTGTACATGCCCACGTGTGCATGTTTTAGTTGTTGATCTTAAGCCAAAAATTCACACAGATGAATGTGGATAATGCATTGCAATTAGTAGATAAAAGACATCAGGTTGCTGAGTCTGTGTGGATGAAAACAAGGAAGCCCTAATGGACTATATTTCATCGCCCCAAATGAGATTCAAATTGTGAGAAGTAAATGTTCAAGGGCAGTCTTAAAATTTGCCGTTGTAGAGTTAGCATCTAATTTGTAGAGGCTTAATAAGATAAAGGTGTATGCTTCAGCAGTATGCATTAATAAATTAAACAAATTTGAATTAATGATTAATTTCTAGTCCACAAACATTTTGTGATAACCTGTTATGTACCAGAGATATAATTAGGTCCATAGCCCTCTCCCTCAAGAGGTTAACTTCTGGTAGGGAGAACACACATACAAAAAAAAATTTGATTGAATATGCTAAACTGTCTTCCTTTTAGTCCAAAGAATACACACGAGCACCAAGTAGGTCAATTTAAGATCACTTGGGAAATACAATTCATGCTTTTTCAGTGTCACTATGTTGGTCCCTGGTCCAACTTCATTAAGTAACAAAACTAAGGAGAATTCAGAATATGTAAAATATAATACTATATTGAGGTTCAACAGTTAGCATATGCATAATATATAAAATGATATTCATTGAAATTGTAA
>NW_012147830.1:2522245-2524296 GCF_000956105.1 Propithecus coquereli | reverse complement strand
ATTGTATTTTCCATTTTATAAAAGAAGAAATGGTGGCATGGCTTGCTAAGAAACTTGTACAGTTAACCCCAACTAATAAATGGCAGAGATAAATTTCATATCCAGGGTGCCTGCTAAATGAATCAGCTATACTAAAAGATTCAAAGAGCAGCAGGAAGTGTAAACGCTTAAGAGGATCACGATAAGCCTTTCCCAGATCTCAGCCAGAAGTCAGTGATTTAGGAGAAGGCTGCAGAACCCCTAAGTACACAACAGGCTTTTAGTGTGCTCAAAAGCCACTCTCCCACATTTAATGCATCTTGCCTTTCATGATGATTTTGGGTAGCTATCAGGCGGTAGTGAAAAGGCATGCTCAGTGATGCATGCTTAAATTAGATTTGCTCTTATTGCTTTATTTACCCTGTCATGATAAATCATAACATTTCCATCCTCTGGTTAACTGCATATTAAAATGACATGGGCTGGCAACACTTTAGTGGGCAGAAAATTAAAAGAATGCTTCTGTTTTTCTGTGAGAAATATTTAACTTTCAACTCCATTTCTTTCTGGATTCATGTGAGTGGCATTTAAAAAACCCATCTTTTATCCTTAATATCAATAGCCATTGTCAAGTAAAAAAAAAAATCAGTAATGGTTATGAAGGTCCAGTAAAATAAAATAGCAATCAAATAAGGAAAAATAGTATTTTAAAGTATGTTTACTGGTGACATTTACTTTATCATGATAGGCCTTGAAATATATAAAGAGTTGTTTTAATTTTTATAAACCCAGGTCTTTCTACATAGCCTAAAGTACCATGGCTAACAGACATTGCTCTATTTGTTAGTGATAGTCAAGTATTTACATACCAAGGGAACCTTCTGAAGTCTAGGACAATTCTACCTTCCACTTTCATCTCTCCTGAGCCTCCAGAGATTTCATTCACGTTCACATTATGCCCCTCATCTTGTGAAAAAGGACACACTAAATTTTTGGAAAAAACAAAAAAAGGTCAGTGTTTATTCTGCTGATCCATGTGTAACATTCTTCTGAGTAGTTCCTGGAGGGCAGGTCTTGTCTGGATGAATCCCCTCAGTCTTTGCTTGTCTGAGAAGGTCTTTATTTCTCCTTCATATAAGAAATGTAGTTTTGCAGGATACAAGATTCTAGGCTGGGCATTATTCTGTTTGAGAAGAGTGAGAATGGGACCCCAGTCTCTTCTGGCTTGTAAGGTCTCAATTGAGAAGTCTGCAGTTAGTCTGATAGGTTTTCCCTTGTAGGTTACCTGCTTCTTTTGCCTTACAGCTCATAGGAGGGCCTCTTTCATGTTTATTTTGTCCAATCTGATGACTATGTGTCGTGGTGTCTTCCTGTTTGCAATGAATCTCCCAGGAGTCCTTTGAGCTTCTTGTACCTGGATATCTAGATTTCTATCAAGGCTAGGGAAATTTTCCTCTATTGTATCCTCAAATAGTTTATCCAACCCTTGTTTATTTTCCTCTTCACCCTCAGGGATGCCTATAATTCTCATGTTAGACCTCTTCACATAATCCCATATTTCTTGTAGGCTTTGATCTTTTCTCTTATTTCTCTGCACTATCTCTGCAACTGACTTGTTTAATGGAAAGGTGTTATCTTCAATTCCTGAGATTCTTACTTCTGTTTGATGTACCCTATTCTTGAGGCTTTCCACTGTGTTTTGTAATTCCTCAAATAAAGTTTTCATTTCCAGAAGCTTGGTTTGATTTTTCTTTAATATTTCAATTTCTTTAGTGAATTTTTCTTCCAGGTCCTGGATTTTGTGTGTGTGTGATTTCTTTGTGTTGGGTATCCATTTTTTCTTGCACATCATTGAGTTTTCTTACAATCCATGTTTGAAATAGCACCTCTGGTATCATCTTGGATAGAACTGGAGCTCATTCTACTAAGTGAAGTATCACAAGAATGGAAAACAAGCACCACATGTACTAACCATCAAATTGGTATTAACTGATCAACCCTTATGTTCATACATAGTAGTAACATTCATCAGGTGTTGGGCAGGTGGGAGGGAGGAGGAGGGTATGGGTATA
>NW_012147830.1:2521694-2522195 GCF_000956105.1 Propithecus coquereli | reverse complement strand
TTATTAGAAAAATAAAAGTAAACTAAGTTAACTATTTGTAACTAAAATATTTGGTCAACCACCATTGCAACAGAAACAGATCTATAGTAACCAAATTTGTATGCACATATGTATAAAGTCAAATCCAGGCATGAAAAAGAGCAACATATTTTCATAAGATGGAAAACACTAAAAAGTTACCTACACAGGTCTCTGTGCTTTTCTGTTCAGTAGCAATGTGAGGTACTCAAAAGAATTATTATAAGCATAATGGGAACCAGCAGTAGCTATCATGAGTCCAAAACCTAAGATCAATGCCTGATTGTATTTGGACAAGTTTCTTAACCTCTAATTCCTCCTGTGTAAAATACAGTTGGTAACTTTGCTCAAAGGGTTGTCGTATTAAATGAATGTCTATAAATTGTTTTTCCCAGTTCCTGGAACTCACTGAGAACATCATGTCAGCTGTTGTTAATCTTTTCTTATCCTGTTTTTCTATTCACACTGCAACACTAATGCCAT
>NW_012147830.1:2515753-2516852 GCF_000956105.1 Propithecus coquereli | reverse complement strand
CTTGTTATTGTTTTTATGGTGATTATTATATGCCATCTTTTACAAATCATGCTGTGAAATTCCCATTTCTAATGTTTATCAAAATTACTTTCTTCTCATTTCTAACAGATTCTTTTCTGTTAGATTCTTTTCCAATTTCAAAATCTCTCCTGTTACACTTCTTTGCTTGTGTTTATCATGTCACATCTGCCATTTGCCATTACAAACATCAGCCAAAGGAACATTCGAAATGTTAAAGAATTTTGCCAAATGGCATTTATCTCACTTTTTTCACCAACTGATCAAGATGCTCATCTGTGAAGCTGTGATTTCTCCTGTTAAATCATGTTTCTTCATCCTTTATCAAGTCCCTGGCAGTCATCCACAGACTTCTTTCTCTCTTTAGCTCCCCATGCTTTTTAATCAAATCTGCAAAAATATCCATTATCCGTGGATCCTTTTGGCACAATCTTAGCTGACGGTTTTTATTTTGTCTAGTCTTGTATCTCTTCTAACCACTCCAGTCTCTCTTCTCCTTCTCACATGCCCAAAGTTATCTATAGGTAGTGGCTTCATGCCTTAGTACTTCGTCATAAATTCAGTCTGAAACTCTCCTTATTTGTTTTAGAATTTCACTATTTCTGCTATGATTTCTCCTCTCTCTCTCTCTATATATATATGTGTGTGTGTGTATGTGTGTGTGTGTGTGTGTGTCTGTGTATGTATATACACATATATATACACACACATACATATAAAATTGTTCTTAATGACTTCTGCAGAAAGGTATAGTGTATTTTTAAGCATTTTACTTATTTTTATTGTGAAATAATTCATTATAAATATTTTAACATAGCTCTATAATCTTGGGCACCTAGAAAACACAGTTTTCTCCCTAAAGATTTCTATTGCTGCAACATGATTTCTTCCAATGCTAACTTGAATTTGATCACCCTGCTCACATAGAAGCCAAATTATGAGGGCTGTATTAAAAAACAATAGCTCTGCAACTTATATATTGTCATAAAAAATGGATGATGAACTTCCCCTTTAGAAATGTATTCTTTCTTGCAAAAGTGCTGACAGTTTTATTGAAGTACATCAGTTTATGCAGGGATAT
>NW_012147830.1:2513158-2515703 GCF_000956105.1 Propithecus coquereli | reverse complement strand
ACTGTTCTTTGAATCACAAAGTAGACATTTTCACTTCACGAGGCACCAGAAAGAGTAGTAAAAGATAGTGAATTATTTTTATTCAGTTAGATATAATTTTCCATTTTATACCATGAACAATATTCTAATTGTTAGATAAACAATTATTAAAACCAATATATCATAATAATCACAAAAATCATTATTTCTACAGAAGACAACAATAGCAAACTATATGATATTTTTCACAAGCCATATCTGATGCTGGGTGAATTATTACTAATATTAAAATAAATTAGAAGTGATCATTTAAACAAGTATTAAATACTATCTAGCAAGAGTGTTTTCTTTATTACAAGGAGCACAGAGGCAAGTTGGCACACAATTTTCATTTCTATTCAAAACTTATACTCTTTCAGTATATTGCTTATACTCTTTCTAGTTATATTGCATTTTTCTCCTATAAATGTTATCTAGTGATTTTACAAGTATTTTCTTTTTTTCAGCTTGTCTGTGGCTAGTGACATTTGAAAAGTCTCCTAATTTAAACTTCTGCTTTACCATTAAATCAAGACCAAATGCTACTTACGATTTTCTGTAACATATTATCAAGAGTGAAACAATAGCATAACATCATGTTATGATAAATTTAGAATATACTGCATTTTGATATTACCTTTCTGGATTTATTTTCAATTAACACTGTACTTCTAGGAGTATAACAATTCACATTAAAAGTCATTTGAATAAATATTTTGATATCATTGATTGACTAAAAAGCAAAAAGTCTGGGTTCTTAAATTATTTTATTTTGCAACAATGTAAGAGTGAAATCTATGTTTCCTGCAGGGAAAGTAAAATAGACACCCAATGTTCATACATTGCCTTCGAAGGCTGGCAGTGAGGACAGAGAGCTTCGCTAAGTGCTTTGCTGGCTCCTGGCCACGTTGTGGGTGGCAGTGGGATACTCAGCTGCTTGCAGCTTAGGCTCTGATATACATTATAAAGTATCAGAGTGGAGCTATTGATCAGAGATTATTTTTTCTCATTGAGAAATAGGCTTTCGCTACCTTTTGGCCTTCTTAGTAAAGTTAGTCAGTAAGAAAAATGTACATTAAGTTTCAGGGCTACAGGAGAGAAGAAAAATATTTCTCAAATGGCATCATTAGATTCTGGCAGGATGTTCTCAGAACTACCATTTGTATTTAATTAATGCATCAGTTTGTTGAATTTAATCACTAGTTTAATTTCTTCTTCCCCTGCTACCAAATATGGGATTTCTATAACCCATTTTCAAATAGAGGCACTAACTTCAGTTTGCAATACAATTTTTTTCTATGTAATAATAAAGCTTACAGTGGAAATTTCTTTAGGCTAGAGTTAGAGTTGCAGTATAAAATTAGTGTAGATTAAAGAGTCTCTTACTCTGTATGATCACAACAAATATTACAGGTTTTTACATATACACCCTGTGATGGTGAGAAAAATCTTGTCCAAAAAGCTAACTCAGCAGTGCGAGCAATCATGCCATGGATCTTCCCCAATACCCTTCTAAGGGTCCTTGCAGGGCCAGGTTTCATGTTCTTTCCAGCTAGTAGAGATTCTAAAACTAGACCAGTTTTTCTGTTTGACTGACTTCAAAATCTATGAGGATGAGAGCCTTGGAATGAAATCAAAGGGCACGCTGCAGAGGTAGCCTCTAAGGTAGCCTTTAAGAAAATTCTTCCCTTGAATCAATTAAATCTATGCTTCAGAGCTCTGGCCATATAAAATTCTGGACCTTTCCTTAAAGAAAGAAAGCAAGGAAGAGCATAAGCTCTATTAGGACACAAGCGTAGCATTGTTTCTAAGGGAAAATATCAAAATGCAAAACAAAAACAGCAACAAAAAAAACTTACTTCTTTTTGTGGTTACCATTTCACCTTGCACAGCATACACATGATGCACACACAAAACATTAATTAGATTAAAATTTAAATTAACATTTATGTTAGCTGTAGCAGAACAAATGGAGGGTTATTTGGAAAGTACTTGTCCAATATTAACAACAAAAATAACTTATTGGACACTCTTCTTTTCGTATATTCCCTGAACTACACATTTCCTGGATTCCTACCCTCAGTAAATGGTTTCTTTATTAAAGTGTCCAATAAAGATGAAATTAAAACAAGTTAGGATAGTTAAAAATTACCTAATGACCTTTGTCTACTTAGGTTTATTTTCTTGTTTGAGTCCTCAGAAAGTGCTCAAATTATGTGTCTGCAACATTTTCAGAAATGTTGTTAAGGCTGCTATATATGGAAAAATGGTAGCACTTATTTCTATTCTATCTATGCTGCTAACCTAATCATTTCAGAAAACACAATTTTGCATATTAACCTCTTCACATAAGGTCTTACAAAGAAATGGCAACAGGGAGATACCCAGGAATTAATTGTAAGTTTTATGGAAGTAAAAGAAATTTGAAGTCATGCACACAGTCGAACAAGATGAGCCACTTCAGTGCCCTGCTCCTGCCCTATCAATCTTCCACTCCCTGCTCTGGAGTCATTTCTACTGTTCTGTA
>NW_012147830.1:2512363-2513108 GCF_000956105.1 Propithecus coquereli | reverse complement strand
AATTCATGAGTGGATTATTAAAATTTGGTATATGTATACAATGGAATATTATTCAATTATAAGAAATGATGGTGATCTAGCACCTCTTATATTTTCCCGGATAGAGCTTTAGCTCATTATCCGAAGTGAGGTATCACAAGAACAGAAGAATGGGCTCCATGTGTACTCGCCATCAAATTGGCACTGACTGATCAACACTATGGTGCTCACAAGGTAGTAATATTCTCCAGGAATTAGGGGTTGGGGGCGGGTAAACTCACAACTAATGAACGTGGTGAGCATTTTAGAGGGGAAGGGCATGCCTTTAACCCACACTTGGGCGAGGCAAAAACATAAAATGTAACCAAAATGTTTGTATGCTCATAATATCCTGAAACAAAAAAAAAAGAGAGAAATGAAACATGGCTTTGCCAGTATGATCCTGAAAACAAAGCACAATCAAAGCAAGGACTACCAAGAGGTGGAAGTGGTCCAGTCAAAGCAAAATCAGACCAGTCAAGAGCAAAGGTCATGGCAACAGTTTTTTGGGATCAAGCATTTTGCTTGTTGACTTTCCATTTTCCAGGAACATTTTGGAGTCCCCTAATAGGCATATATTTTATACATAGGTACATGTAAATACACATATATGTATGCATGTAAATATGTATACGTATACACAATTGCCACAGGGTATGCCTACGTTTATCAGACAATATGCAAAATTGTGTTCCTTTGGAAGGACTATTAATCATCAAATATGCAC
>NW_012147830.1:2510569-2512272 GCF_000956105.1 Propithecus coquereli | reverse complement strand
AAGATTTGTTAATCTAAATATTATTAAAGGAACTTAACTGTGTGTGTGGGAGCTCAATTCTCAAAAAAGATCCCTTAAAGTATAATAGATTCCTCTGCAACTCATGATTTTCTAAAGGCCATCGTACTGTTTGATTAGGCAGTATTCCCCATCACTTATTTGAAATCTTTTATTATCTACAAAATAAATACCAGAAATTATTAGATAGCAACATTATGAAGGTTTGTACACATAAAACTCAATGGTTTTATTGTTCTTTTCCTTCTAGCTGCTTCTCGTTCAATTAAACCACACTGCCAAGAGAGTAAAATATCATTTTCATTTTCCTTTAGTCAGTACACAATTCAAAACCCTCAATGACTCTATGACCATTATAGTAAAATTGTGAGATTTATTATTGAAATCCCTGCCTCATTGGACTAGACTCTATCCTGACTCCATCTGGATTGGACCTCTGCCCCAGATACATTGCATTTTGTGTTGTATAGTTTCCAGCTCAACCTCACTGTTATCAAAGAGTTCCACATACCAGAAATAGAATTAAAGTTTTTTTTTTTTAAACTAGAAGGGATCTCTGAGTAATCTAATCCAGACTCCACCATTTTTCCTATAAAGGAATATTAGGCTGCAGTGTTTGATTGGCTGCTCTAAGATCTCATTTAGCCAGTTAGAGAGCTAAGATGAAGATGTAAGTTCCCTGATTTCCAGGTAGCCACATTGCAAAGACATTGCACCAATATTACCAGTCTCCTCTTTTTTTTCTTTCCTTTTAATGTTCATAGTAAGCAGCTCATGTATTTATTAGTTATGGGAAAAAGACAAGGTAAAGTTAACTCAGAACAACTACACACCTTCTTGATTTTGTGTGTCCATATTTAGATGGCAGATACCAGTAAAAGTAGGCCAAGTTTCAAATTTCATCTCCCCCTCAGCAGGGATTAAAACAACATTGAAAATTTGAGATGTTTTATGTCATAGAAGAACAAAGTTAGAAAAGAATGAGGTGAAAGTGTTTATAGAATAAGAAACACATTCTGCAATACAGCAAAGAAATAGAATGGTACAAACCATACAAATATCTGAAAATAATAAGAATTAACAAATCAAATTACCTTAATGAAAATATTTTGCAGGCTTCAGGAAATAACAATAAACTTAGAAAAAATAGGCACAACAATTGGAACTTCTCTCGACAACATTAACATTGTGCTCATTAAAAGCAGTGTAATTAGCTCCAAGAAATGAATGATGTACTTTATATCAAGTAAATGAACAAATTAAACCCAATATTTTGAATATGTCAAAGGAAAGAGCTTCAGCCTATAATTAAAATTATAGGACATGCAGCCGAAGGAAAAATATATTAGCTGTGAGTTATTATATACCCATTAGGTGCCATATAAAATCAAGTACCCATTAGAGACCATCCAGTCAGAGAACTGTTTTTCTTTTTGTTTCAAGAGTGGATAATACACGTAAGAAAGTGAGAAAAAAATTAAACCAGAAATGAAGTCTTGGTAAATATTATGAATTACTTGTTTGTCAGATTAAAATATCTTAACTATTACCTGAACTTGGGCAAGATACTTAATTCCTCAGGCCCTCAGTGTCTCCATTTACACAATAAGGAAAATTAGACATATTTTTTCAGAGTTTTAAGAATAAGTTTAGGTATAATATATATAACAGTTGGTCCATGTTAC
>NW_012147830.1:2509271-2510519 GCF_000956105.1 Propithecus coquereli | reverse complement strand
CAGGTGGCAAATAAGTTGGTTCTCATTTCAAATATCAGTCTTAAAGCTATCTTCTCAGTCTCCTTCCTGCATGATTATGGTTTTACTTTCAACACTCATCTTCAAAGCACTAATGGAAAGGAGTTGTGTATGTCTGTGTGTGTGCCCCAGAAAGGAAACGTGTGTGTATGTGTATTACATTTCCCTTCAGTTTTGCCTCTTTTTTCCTACCCATTGCCTATTTCACAGATTTACATCACCTATACTGCATTGGCGAGATTAATTTCATATAAAAAAATGAAAAGACTTTACTTCTATAAATTATAGGTGAATTGACAATCATTTATAGATCAAGAATTTAACACTACCTCACCAAACTTTGTTACCCACAAAGACTTTAACATATTAAGTGTAGAAGGTCTTGTAACATACTAGGCACAGGTTCCCCTGGCCCGTTTACCATGGCCTTGTGATTAGTTGCTAGAAATGGAACTGAAGGTATAAACTGCAGCAAATCAAGGGAGCTTCACCAACCACTTCTTATCGCTTTTTATTCTGTGCTAATTACATAGCCGTTTGGGAGTAAGAACCAGGTCACATCTCCCTGCATGCTCTTCATTAATCATAGACCTCCCAATAATGTTAATAGTTAGAGGATAATCTGCTTTAGTACAACATGACACAAATCAACAATTCATTTATTTTAAACTACTGTGTTTCATAGAACCCCATTACAAGAAAATAAATACAGGGACAGCATCCTAAATTCCTGCATCTGGTATAAATAAAAGTTTTCCTGTTACCACAAAGTTCTATAGTAAACATGTCTTCATTTGAAGAGATGAGTTTCCCCAGAAATGGAATTACAGATGAAATGGTATCTGCCTCTGTAAATTCACTAGATAAATGGTTTCTAATGTTCCCATTCCTGTGTGTCTGATCACCAACCTCTGCGCAGTGCTGACCTGTTGGAAATGCTGCAGCAAATACACTAATCATCTATTCCCAGCATTTATAATCTTATGTAGAAAGCTCATTTGATTCTCACACATCCCTGTCAAATGTAGGGATAAGTATATTACTTCATTTATACATGGGGAATAGGTTACCTGGTTTGATCTGGGACTAATGTCTCCTAAGTATAATACTAGCACATTTATTTACCCTGAAGTATGTGTATATCTTCCCTTAAGTAGACATCAAAACTTAAAAAAGAAAATAAGGAGTAATTTTCTAACAAATGTTTCTATGGAAATTACATTTTTAATT
>NW_012147830.1:2495166-2496988 GCF_000956105.1 Propithecus coquereli | reverse complement strand
ATAGGGTGGTGGTTAGGTGTCCTGTATTTCATAATGGTGGTGCATGGCCCAGATCCCTGCTGACTTCATTTTCTGTTAAACCCCTTTGTCAACAACATATTTATGCCGGTATATTACATATATCTTTTCTTCTGCTCTCTCAACTTCAATTTTATGTTTTTCCGCAACAGAATGGACTTGAATAAATCTGTGCACTTTCTCAGAGTGTAGCAAGCTGTTAGAAAATACTACCAAGCATAGTTGAAGCAGCATTTCCTATGAATCACATTATTGCCGAAGCAGGGGAAAAAGAGGTAAATGGAAAACTGCCCAGCCTCATTCGTATTTAAAGAATAGGACCCTCTTACCCACTTCCCAATGAAGTAGGAGGAGAAGACAATGCATATTGGACGAAAATGTTTCATAAAGACGTTAATTTAGAAGTGCCCATATCCCAGGCCTACGTATCGTAATGCGGAAATAATTCTTGCTGTAGGTGTAAATGTCCACGCACGGCCTGTAATGTGCAGTCTATGAATTCAAATCAAGTATTGCCAGGAAGGCGGAGAGCTTTTAAATTCAGAGTGAAGTGTAGGATTGTTTTCTTTCCGATTTTTCCTAGTAAAATTGCTTTAGGTAATACAGAAGCAGCATTTTATTTTCTAATTACATTTCAGGGAGCGCAATCTCCAGCTCTTGATTATACTGATGCCACCGAGAGAGGGTTGTGCTGCTCCGGCCTTGTCTGAAAGTGTCCGGGTCTAGAACTGCTTTCAGCAAGGTGGCTATATCCTGCGGCTATACATGCAATCTTCAACAAGTTACTTGCGTTTAGACCTATCACTTCCACAATGGGATTCATTGCTTTCCTAAGCAGCCCTTGTAATTTTCAGCAAGGTCCTTTAACTCAGTTAATGTGAAATATTTGTTCATGCCTAATTTGTTGGAGCCCAGCCATGTTTGTGTTTTCCTTGAGTTGCAGAAGGTTGATTGTGGGGGTAGAACGGTCAGCCTCAAGTGACTACATTTCTCCGCTGAATTATAATAATTACGGTGGATTGCATTTGTTTGGTGTTCTCTGCAAGTGGCCCTCCACTACAAGGTTAACAAGCAGAAGGTAGCCGAACATCAGAATATAAGTGCCTCATCACGCAGAGACAGTCGTTGACAGTGTGATTATTTTCCCCCTGTAATTCTGGTAAGGTTCCATAACAAGGACGCAGCTGTACAATGCCACGGAAAGTAAAATCCAGAATCCAAAATTTAAGGTAAATTTCAATACAGTAGTCGTATTTTTCTGCAAGTTTTGATGTTAAGGTTATCCTTTGCACTTGTCTTTTAAATGTTAGATAGCCCCATTGTATGAACTCTGGTCAACCTCACCTTATTATGAGCCCATTTCAGGTTCATAGCATACTCTTCCTGGTTTGACAGTTTTATTCAAAGTGAGAAGAAAATATTCTTTGGCTTCAATTCTAAATGGCAGCTTAATTCTTTTTAATTGTTTTTCTTCTAACTTGGAACATCCCAAACTGATCTTGCCTCTTATGTACCATCAAAGAGACCATTTATTTCATTTTATTTGTTTTTATATAAGACTTAAATTAGCTTTTTGCCTTTTCTTTCCCTTGTATCTGTCAAGGCCACAAAATTATTTTTTCAAGTCGTTGGCATTATGATGACTTTAAACTCCTAGCTGTGGAATGTATTAGAAAACTAACCTTTAAGTAATTTTTGGATAGGTGACAACTGTATAATAAGCTTGCAGACATTTGAGTTTTAGCTTAATCTTCCTTTGAAGTGTTATTTTAAAACTGTACCTATATTTTATTGTTATACATAA
>NW_012147830.1:2488206-2489578 GCF_000956105.1 Propithecus coquereli | reverse complement strand
ACCAGAGTAACTATTTCTGTCTCAGCTTCTACTCTTCTTTTTCTCCTTTCACTAGATCCTGATCAAATATACAATTTAATTTTAAAGTCAATTTTTTCATGATGTTAAATCTGTTTAACTTCCCCATAAATATTTTTTTGGACTTAACAGTCTTGACAAAGTATAGCCTGTAGCTTGTAGATTGAAAATGTTGATATGGTATTATAAGCATCACTTTATCAGTCCTCACATTTCTAAGTAACATGTCAGTGTATTTGGAATATTCAACATAAAAAATGACATATGGTATTTTTCTATTCTTTGGAATTACCCACATCTGATAATAAAGACAACATTTTAATAAAGAGTCTTGTATTTGTCTATTAGTTTGTCTAATTGTTAAATGTTTTTGCCTATTAAGTGAAGAGACTTGATTTACAGTTGCATTTTTTCCTGATGTAGATAATAACTGGACAAATGTTCATCAAAAATTCCAAAATGCCTTAAAAGATATTAGAGTATTATTATTGCTTTGATTTATTACAACCAACATTTCTTGACTACTCACTATGCATGAAGCTGACCCACTGAGGTAAAATGTTAAATGAGAAATGGCGCCTTAAGGAGTTACACTAAAGGAGAGCTGGAGAATATTTCACACATGATAAGCATCCTTAAGGGACACACTAAATACAGTATTATGAGTCCAAAACACTAAATACAATGTTATGAGTCCAAAAGAGGGAGAAATCACGTCTGGCTGTCACTGTAATTTCAGTGAATCAGGGAAGAAAGCCCTGTAGAGTTAGATTTTGATCTGCTCCTTGGCATACTGGTGAGCTTTAGAAAGAAAGTTTGGGTAGTAAGGGGAACTGTCTGTCTATTGAAAAGGACAACAGAGAAGGGACACATGAGTTGGAAAACATTGAGGAGATCAAATGACCTTAAAAACAATTAATCCAAGCAGAGTAAATTTAAAGTAACTCTATGAATGATTAGTATACACCCATATTACTCCAAAATACTAATATTTGGCAGAAGAATAAAATCTCTTTGTGGATTATCAAAATTTCCCACATAAAATTAAATGCAATTTTTAAATGTTCACACAGATTGTTTGGCATTTCCTTGCATTAAACTGAACAATCACCCAATCATGGATTTTAAAAAACAGTTTAAAATAAGTGACAGGGAATATACAAAAAAGCCTACATTAGAAAACTGACCTTGCTTTTATACCAAGAAAATATTTTAAATCACTTCAGATAAATTTATTTGTTTTCCTTCATATACTTTCAACAAAAATCAGAATATTTTGTAATAATTTTTAAATCACTTCCCTTGAAAATATAGACTTGTTTATTTGGAACTTACATTGTAACTACAGAAAAAT
>NW_012147830.1:2486763-2488156 GCF_000956105.1 Propithecus coquereli | reverse complement strand
CATTTTTTTTACCTGGATTATGGTAACAGCTTTCTAACTAATACATTAATATTTCAAACTTTAACCCTTAAATCCACTCTTTCATCAGAGCAACTGCAGAAGATTCTTTATATGTCAGATTATGTGACCCCTCTGATCCAAAGCCTCTAATGGTTCCCTGGATCCATGAGCATCCTGGAAGGAAAGAGGTGGCATCCTCAATGTAGCTCATTTGAAGAGTGACTGATCCAGGGACTGCTTTCAATGGTGTCGGCAGGGTGTAGTCCAGGGAAACCAGAGGACATTGCCTGGGGGCTGGAAACTGTAGGTCTGCATTACCCATTAGGCTGACATTACAAGGAGAGCAGTTACAGGGTCCAATTCAATTGATAAAAACTAAAATAGAGACCATGATAGATAAAATAGGAATATTGACATGCTCTTTTTAGCACGTAAATAAGTAAACTTTCAAAATAAAGGTAACCCAAAGTAACAAAGAATACATTCCCTTTTTATCCAAATATAAGGATAGATAGATCGATAATATATATGTGTGTTTATACTGTCTTCATTTGCATGCTCAGTGTTTTATCATTTGCAAAATGTACCCAATCATATTTCATAACATGTTTTCATCTACCTCTACACATTGGAATCATTTAAATTCCTCCTTGGAGAGAGAATAAGATAGTTACAAGATAGCTAATATATCACTATTGAGAAAATATAGGAAATTATAATGCATCCTTTTGTTTTAGATCCTGGTGACATTTTTATTAGCCCCATATTTCTATCATTTATAACAGGGGTCCCCAACCTATGGTGAGTTGTATAATTATTTCATTATATGTTACAATGTAATAATAATAGAAATAAAGCGCACGCTAAATGTAATGCACTAGAATCATCCCAAAACTATCCCTCCCTTCCCCGGTCTATGGAAAAATTGTCTGCCATGAAAACGGTCCCTGATGCCAAAAAAGGTAGAGACTGATGATTTAAAATATTTATGCAATACTTGTTAAATTTTTAGTAAATAAACCAAAAATTAATTTTGAGAGTAAAGAAAAAAGATATATATTGTCTCGATTTTCATCCAAAGTTTCCACTAGCATTATTATATAAATTAATGAGAATGGTAATATTCATTTTCTCATGCTTCAGCTACAACATCTGGTGAACAGCATAGATACTGCATTTCTACTTGACAAGTAACCTAATACATCATGAAACTTGGTTAATATACAATTGAAAAATATCAGAACACTAATAAGAAGTAGGTTCATTTAAAGTTTTAGGAATTAGCAAAAACTATTATGATTTTATATATCTATGGAGCTTTTTAAAGAGAAATGCACACAAAGAAGTTGTGAGAATTAGCATCTTGCAATGCAATACTGCTAAGCATTGGACT
>NW_012147830.1:2484860-2486713 GCF_000956105.1 Propithecus coquereli | reverse complement strand
AATATACATATAATGTTAAAAGTAAATAAAATCAGATGAAATCAGGAATATGTTTATGCCAATTCATGATTGATGGGGATATATTTGGAGGTGCTAGCAAGAGGTAGCAGTTGTCAAGACCAGTGACTGAAGAATAGAACTTGTTTATGGAGAAAGCTTTCTTTTCTCTTGACCTCATGTGTACACATGAAGCAATGAAGGGAGAAGGAGACAGCCACCTTTACACTTGATCAGCCAGCCAAATCAATCTTGGAAAGCAGTGGAGTGTTAGCCATATTGACTTCAATCCAAAGTTAAGGAGGTGTTGAAATTCTGCGTTTTGATGGAGGTCAGGGAGTCTTTCAATTAGTATGTGACACCATACGGGTTTAGCGTGGAAGGTGAGAATTCAGCTTCCTGATGGTCAAATGTACTTTCTGAGAAGGACACTATACATAGAAGGACACTACCTACATGGGAGAAACTCAGAATATACTCTATTTCATACAGCTATGTGAAGTAGGAGGAAATAGTATGAGCAGTCTAATGGTGGCATTAATAATGGATAAGTTCATCTCAAAATTCTGGGGCATTTAAAAGCTCTCTCTGTTTTTCCTAGGGTATTCCGTGAAGAAAATTCCAATGTACAGAACATGGTAGAAGAGAGAGGCAGAATATGTCGAAATCTATGTATATTTTGAGGGGAAAAAGTATATTTGAAAAATTATCAATATATTTCAAAGAAGGGATAATTTGTTAACTTTTGGACTGAATCAATGACATAACTACATACGGTATTTTTTGCTGTAGCTGCTATTAATATATGTTAAGACAAAATTACTTAATGGAATCTTCATTTTAATCTCTATGTTTTACATTCTAATTTCAGCTATTGACTATAACATGAGGTGGTTTTGTATGTATACACAGCCATACTGAAATGACACTTGTGAATTTCCTTATAAAGGCTTTCATTCAAAATAATTATATAAAAATTGACTTCAATATAGCAAGAATTTGAGGAGAAGAATGTAAATATTTTCTCAGTGGCCAAGAAAACCATGTCAGCACCCTTTGCATCCCTCTGAGTGCAGAGCAGTGTGGGAGTGGCTGTGGCTCTCTGCTTTTCAGTTGGAACCACAGACATTCTCCCATTCTCTACCTGCTGATGGGAGAGGTAGCTGTTTTCCTGCAGCTGCTTCGTATTATGGTCTACTCCAGTGGTATCCTCGGGGCAGTGGCTTCCCTGGTGTCCATGGAAGAATCTGCTTTCACAAACCCCTTCTGATGGTTTTACACATGTAATTCCCTGTATTTATTCCCACCATACATAAGATACCTAGAATACTTTCCATTTTCTAATAAATGATCAAAGTAAAAGACGATTATAAAATATTTGGATCACAGAATGAATAAAGTAGAAGTAAATTATTTGAAAGTGTTTGACGTTCTGTTGGTTGTGAGGAACCATTTCAAGATTTTTTTAAAAAATATTTTTCTTTGCCTCAAATAATGCATACTTATAAAAATTTGAAAGCATAAAATATACAAATGATGAAAAGGACATTTATAACTCAGAACCAGGTAGCAATCAAGCAAGTTCACATTTTGGACTATTTCCCATCAGGTAAATTTTCTGTTCATAGTTTTAAGTAGTTTGGATCATACTGAATTTTTTATTTTATAGTCTAATTGCTTATAATCGCTGTTATAACATGATTATAGGTGAATACGTTTAAAAACATATAACAAACATAATTATTGGGTTTTTCTCATCTATAAATGTGTCGTAGCAAACTTCTTTGTCTTATGAATATTGGTTAAGACTATTCCCTCTTGAAACATATTTAATACAGAGAAAAAATCATCATAAA
>NW_012147830.1:2479520-2480970 GCF_000956105.1 Propithecus coquereli | reverse complement strand
TAAATACAAATTTGGACCAATTGAAAAAATAAATGATACTTCAATGGTTTCAAAATATTTTGAATTTACCTTTAAATTGGCAATTATTTTTAAAATGTTGAATTAGAGTCTGATGCTCATAGAAATGAAAACAAATGCCAACAATGTTTGCCTGGTTATAATCATAGAACATGTCTCCAAAGTAAATCTATATTAGCACAACTCAATGTGGTAATTAAGATAGAAAAAAGAGTACTAAGCTGCATGTTCTATCAGGTTCCTTGGGGAGAAAAAAATCACTGACGTGACTTGAAATGTGTCCAAGGGGTTTAGTTAGCCTCCAATTATCTGCAAAGTTCCACTATTAAAATGCATAACAAATACTAGCCTCCATGTCCCTGAACCCTTCATTATTTAAGTCCTAATTTCAGATGGCTTCTTCATTAGAGCATGTATCCCAAAAGCTGCCTTTGACTTTTAATTACACTATATAATCAGTGCTGTCAGGTGATAAGTTGGAAGGACAACAGACTCCAGGGCATATCTTGGTGAACCTCAAAGATCCAGCTCTTAACCAAAAGCAAACAACAGAACAAAGGCAAACATTCTAGAAACAATCTACCATGAAATGCAGGCTGAACTGTCGCCCCTGTTTAACCTTGCAGTTTACACCTGTCGTGAAATCCATACAGTAAATTCAAGAGGCCTGGCAGAGATATGAGCACACGGGATGTCTTAAGAATAGTAAATTGGATCAGTTCTTCCCAGATTCAGCAAGCACATGCCATTCTCTCATTGCCCTTCTCACTTTCTACTTCCCCTCATAACCATTTGGATTTACAAGAAATGCCTGTTTGCACTTTACCAACTTGATAATTAGTATCCATGTTAGATGACAAAAACATAAGCTTGCTAAATACTTAATGAATACTATTGAGACCATAGTTTGTTCTTTTGAAATATTTACTTCTCTATGAAAAAGTCAATTTTAAGTTACTTCTTTGGACAACATAACACATTTTTCTTTTATAGAAGATGTTTTAAAACGTTTTTCAATACCGAGGACATGTCAGAGGTAGTCTATTTAACCCGTAATATAAATTGAACTGCCTTCGTAATTCAGTTTTAACCATATGTGACAACATTAATATATAATAATTGTGTCTTGACTACTAACTCAACTCCTAATAATACTCTGTTCCTCCAAAGTAAGCCTATTTTATAAAAGAACTGACTTTTTGGCCGTAATGGCCCCTCTGACAATGTCAGTAGGTACAAGAGAGTGGATAATGGAAAATATTTCTACATGAAAACAACTTTCAAAATCAATATGATTTCATAAATAAAGGAATCTTTCAAAATTTTGTTAAGAGAAAAATATTACCCAGAGCCAATAATCTGTCTAAATGAGAGAAAATTGTGTGTGTGTACGCATTTGTGGAAGTGTGTGTGTGTGAGAGTATGTTGGAGT
>NW_012147830.1:2474528-2475920 GCF_000956105.1 Propithecus coquereli | reverse complement strand
GGGAGCAGGACATGGCTGAGATGAGTCCTCTGGGGTGGCCCAAGGCTTCAACTAAGGTGGCAGCAGCTGTTTCTTCCTAAAGCCTGGAGTACTCTTTCTAGCTCACACAGTTGTTGGCAGAATAGCAGAGACTACTCTCAGCTCCTAGAGCCATTCCCTATTCTAAGTTCTTTGCCATGTTACCCTTCCGCAGATCCTTATATGACATGGGACATCACTTCTTTGAGGACCACAAGGGAATCTAATCTCCCTACTCTTCTAAGATCAAGTTTTGGATAAAGGAATATAATCACGAGAGTAATATTCCATCACTTTTTGCTATACAGACATAACTCATTCTATTGTGTTTTGCCTTATTATGCTTCACAGATGTTGCATTTTTCACAAATTGAAAGTTTGTGGCAATGCTACATCGAGTAAGTCTATGGTTGCCCTTTTTACAACGGCCTGTGCTCACTTCCCGATTCTGTGTCGCATTTTGGTAATTCTTAAAATATTTCCAACTTTGTCATTATTATTATATCTGCTATGGCAATCTGTGATTAGTTATCTTTGATGTTAGCTTGATAATAGTTTTGGGGGCCATGAACCTTGCCTGTATAAGATAACAGACTTAATAGATAAATGTGTGTGTTATGATCCACACTGATCCACTGATTGGCCGGCCATCTTCCATCTCTCTCACTCTCCTCAGGCCTTCCTATGCTCTGAGACACAGCGATTTTGAAATTGGGCCAATTAATAATCCTACCAAGGCCTCTAAGTGTTCAAGCAAAAGGAAAAGTTGCACTTCTCTTACTTTAAATCAAAAGGTAGAAATGATTAAATGTAGTGAGGAAGACAATTCAAGAGCCAAGAGAGTCTGAAAGCTAGGTTTATTGTGCCAAACAGTTAGTCAAGTTATGAATGCAAAGGAAAAGCTCTTGAAGAAAATCAAAAGTGCTACTCCAGTGAACACATAAATGATAAGAAAGTGCAACAGACTTAGTGCTGATGTGGAGAAAGTTTTAGTGTTCAAACCAGCCACAACAATCCCTTAAGTCAAAGCTAATCCAGAGTATGACCCTTCAATTCTACGAGGGCTGAGCGAGATAAGGAAGTTGCAGAAGAAAAGTTGGAAGATAGCAGAGGCTGGTTCATGAAGTTTAAGAAGCCATCTCCATAACACAAAAGTGAAAAGTGAAGCAATAAGTGCTGACGTGGAAGCTGCAGCAAGTTATCAAGAAGATCTAGCTAAGGTCATTGATGAAGGTGCCTACACTAAGCAACAGATTTCAATGTAGAGGAGACAGCCTTTTATCTGGGGAAGATGCCATTTAGGACTTTCATAGCTAGAGAAGAGAAGTCAATGACTGGCTTCAAAAGTTGAAAGGACAGGGTAACTCTTTGGGG
>NW_012147830.1:2472671-2474478 GCF_000956105.1 Propithecus coquereli | reverse complement strand
ATATTCTTTATAGTATTATGGTGACATATATGCATATAATCATCTGATAACACAACATAGATTCCTTTTACATATAAACATACAAACTTCATTGCAGAGTTATAATATGCATGTGTATATTTTCAAATAAATCGAGAAGGGAAGTATCTTCAGGAGATGTTCATCATTTCAGATAAATACATTATTGATATAATATAACTTATCTCATTAGAATCATCAATACAACCCAAACTGTATGAGTTGAATTTGAGGCTGTCACCTTCAAAGAAATTATACATATATGTCACTAATGGGCTCATTGTTGGCTGTTGATCAAAATCACATGGGAAGCCATTAAATTCTATTTCCCAGGCTACACCACAGATTAAATAAAGCAGATCAGGTCTCTGGAAGTGCAGTGACCAGATAAAACACCATTGTTCTCCACATTCACTCTAATCACAAATATTTACATACAAATACATATTATTTCATTATAAATTGCATTCCCTTCCTTCTTCATTACATAAAACTGAAAACATGCTTTTCTGAACTGAAGTGTAAAGGTACATTACCAAATGTTTGTTATGAAATGGCAGCCCAGGATCTGAAGTGTGGAAAACCTTGGTCTATGGTTCCTCACCACTAAAGCATGTGAACAATCAAATGAAGCATAATATGCAAGGTTAAGTTTAGCATGCTTGGCAAAAACTTTTCTGCACAACACTGAGTTCATTGGCATCTTTAATTTACTCCCTTCTAATCACTTTCAGAGTATCACAAGCTATTATCAATCTCCATGAAGTAAAGTATACATCTAGAACTCCCTTTCTCTTTTATAAATACCTCAGTCCCCCATTTTCAAGCAAACAAAATGTAATTGTTTTTGAAATATAAAATGACTGTTAAATTACATAATATGTTAAAACTCATTTTGTGGAAAATCTTAAACTAATTTATGTAAGAATATTGCAATTTTTTTAAAGTATACTTAAAAATATGAGTAGATCTAAATGTGGAAATTAACTTAGCAAAATCTAGTTTTAGAGAAAATAATATTTTTCCCTTTGTTAAATGTCATTTAGCCTAATTCTACACAATTTCTCAACCCAAACGTTCAGAAAACTACACTTTGGTAATAACTAGAGTACTGATAGTCGCTTTTTGTTAGTTAGCATTAAAAATGTTAAAGAGAGAAATGAAGAGGGAGAGAGAAAGAGAAAGAGAAAGAGAAAGAAGGAGGTGGGGAGGGAGGGAGAAGGATTTTAAGTGTTATGCAATGCAATGTTTATAATAACCAGATGCCATTTTGAATGGAGAGGACTGAAATGTTTTCTGAGTCAAAGTTTAACCGTAATGTTCATCTTATGTGAAGATGAGAAGTTTATCCTTGCTCTGTAGATGACAAACTTCAGGAGAACATGTATTTATCTGTTTGAAGAGGAGTTAAATAATACATAGAATAACTATAATACTAAATGTTTAAAAATGCGTAATAACATTTTCTTTGAAAATACCCATTTTATGTACACCATCACTATAAATGCATCCCTTTTTTAGATAAGATAGTGCACAGGCTTACAATATTTCTTCTTGACTTAAAACTATTATTTTGACAACAGTCTCATAAAAACTTCAATAGGCCGAAAAATCTGCTGAACGTGGACACATATTTCAAATGCATTTAGCCATCTGGGAATGTGGAGTTCTTCGTGGGAACTCTATTCCCCAAACTGCTGATATCGTAGCTATACCAAGCTTCAAAAACTTAATGTCAACTATTTCATGTTGTGCAATGATAATTGACCTTGATCATATTAAACCAGTA
>NW_012147830.1:2469523-2471256 GCF_000956105.1 Propithecus coquereli | reverse complement strand
ATTCATAGAGAAGTGAGAAAATGTCAGCTGTGTTGTTGCTGTGGAGTAAGTTGGCATCAATTAAACATCTATTCATTAGTAATGAATGCCAAATAACATTAAGCTGTTAGTAGAATATTAATCACATGCTTAAGGATTAATGGAATCATATTAACAATTAATGGCACTTTAAGAAACTAGATATACTATAATACATAATTGGTTTTAATTGAAAGCTATTCTAGAAGTGTGATTTTCTATTTCCTAATGGGACAGTAGCACAATATACATATAATTACTGAGGCTTTTTCCTTGAACATCATGGAATATATTTGGGTACTACTGATATATCCAAATATACCCTCCTTAACATTAGAAAGCAATCATTTCAAATTGTTCTCTTTCCATTCTTACCTCCCTCTGGCAAAAGGAAACCTCATTTCATAACTAAAATTTCTTTCTACTTAAAATGATGTGATAATTGAGTTCATATGAAACTTGAAAGAAGTAAAGCAGAACTATAAAGATGCCCATTAAAAAAAAAATTATCTCCTTCCCAATGTGTAACTCTCAATTTTCTCTTCTGACAGAGAAGGGGTATGTACTTAAGGTACAGCAGGACAGGACCCAGGTTTAGTGAAAAGCTAGAGGCTTCCTTCTCTGGAACCTGAGCCAAACATTTCCCCATTCCATACATATGCCTTGAAAGGCCTGCTAGACCCGCTGCCTTGATACCATGAAAAGACATTCCAAAGTAGTGTTTAATGTGAAAACAGAAGAAAAGAAGCAGATGATATTTTGGCATTGGGAGCTCTGTCGTCAAAAAATTTGTGGACTCGTTTGAACTTTGCCAAAACATTTCTCTTCAAATCAAATAGAACCCTAGTCATATACTTGGAAGCACAATCAAATTAACTCTCTAATGCAGCCACATGATGATAGACTGTGCATCCTTCATGCCCTTTGTCATGTAACTTTTCAGTTTTTCCCAATGGTGGTGGAGTGCATTCTTTCTGTCCCTCGACTTGGGACTCAGCCAAGGAGATGTTAGCAGGAGTATATAATGCAACTGAGATTCAAATTGTGCTTTACTGATGGACTTTCTTCTTGTGCTTGTAGAATTGGCATGTATGGCAGAATAAAGGCGACACTCCTCCTGTTGAGAGGGATGCTCATTTCTTCCCTCCTGAATCTCGACTAGCAGGTAGAAGCTGAAGGAGCCCTGGGATACTGTTTGTGAAAGCTGGAAATACCTTGAGAAGACTGTCAGTGGAAGGAGACTATTAATGAGAAATGTAAGGGCAGTGAGGAAAATGTTATTAGAGGCTAGAAAGAAGAGCAACCTGTAATCAGGAAAATAGAAAGAGTAACTAATGATCTCTGAGGGCTGAGGTTAAGGATATTTGCGGGCAGAAGGCTGCAAGTTCCAAAGTCTCTCTTGACATCAGTGATGAATTACAAGAGAGTTATAAGATTAAAGCAGGAACTGTTATGTTTCTGAGCAGAATTTAGAGGCAATATAAAGGCACCAGCACTTGTGGGATATGAAGTTAAAATTGTTTCTTATCCCTAGTTTCTTCAAACAAAAGATGCTCAAAGTTATAAATAAATACAGGCTAATCATCAAATCAGGGGCTTGAACAGTAAGTAATGGCCTGGGTATAAAGAGATCAAGGATGTGTCTGTTAGATCCTTTCATCAGATCATGGAAAGATATAAGAATTTGCCTAGTAAGACTTCTACCAATATAAAGT
>NW_012147830.1:2453719-2455463 GCF_000956105.1 Propithecus coquereli | reverse complement strand
AGTAGCTGGGACTACAGGCAGGTGCTGCCACGTCCAGGTAATTTTTCTATTTTTGTAGAGATGGGGTCTTGCTCTTGCTCAAGCTGCTCTTGAACTCCTGGCCTCAAGCAGTCCTCCTGCCTCAGCCTCCCCCAGTGCTAGGATTATAGGCATAAGCCACTGTGCCTGGCCTCAAGTTTCATTATTTAGGAAATACATTTCATAAACCTGTAACTATCATAGTGATTCTTCTGATGGATCTAGGCAAGATAAACTGAAAACCTTCTCAGAAGGATGCACCATTCTATGTGCCATTAAGGTCATTAATGATTCATGGTAGGAGGTCAAATATCAACATTAACAGGACTTTGGAAGAAGTTGACTCTGACCCTCACAGATGATTGAGAGATTCAGGACTTCAGTGTAGGAGGTAACTTCAGATGTGATGGAAATAGCAATCGAACTAGAATTAGAAGTGGAGTCTGATGATGTGATGGAAATGCTACGATCTCATGATAAAACTTGAACCAACGAGCCATACCTTCTTATGGATGAGGAAAGACAGTGTTTTCTTGAGATGTAATCTATTTCTTATGATGATACTATGAACCTCGTAGAAATGACAACAAAGGATCTGGAATATTACATTAAAGTAGTTGAAAACAGTGGCAGGGTTTGAGAGGATTGACTCTAATTTTTAAAGAAGTTCTACTGTGGATAAAATGCCAACAAATAGCATCACATGTTGCAGAAAAAAAACTTTAGTGAAAAGAAAAGTCAATCTATGTGGTAAACTTTATTGTTGTCTTACTGCAAGAAATTGCCACATCTATCCTAACCTTCAGCAACCATCACCCTGATCGGTCAGAAGCCATCAACATTGAGCCAAGACACTCCCTTAGCAAATTAGATTATGACTTGCTGTGGGCTTAGATGATCAGTAGAATTTTTGGCAATAAAGTATTTTTAAATTAAGGAATATCCTTTTTTGTTTAGGCATCATGCTGCTGCACACTTAATAGGCTACAGTAGAGTGTAAATATAATTTTTTATGTACTGGGAAACCAAAAAGTTTGCCTGACTTGCTTTATTGTGACATTGGCTTTATTGTAGTGGTTTGGAACTCAACCTGCGTATGTCTGAGGTGTGCCTGTACTCTATTGACGAGAAGTATGTCACGGATTTCACCAACCATCAAAGGGAGGGTACATTATTATAGAATGGCATGACTCATTGGGGTTCAGCTTAGTGTATATCCGCCAAAATACATGAAGAAGGAAAGTAGAAAATGATGAGGCTTGGATTCACTTCCAGATTTTTAGTTTCCAAATTTTATGGTTTACCCAAGTAAGTCTATTCAAGCTTACTTTTTATTTAATTGCCTGTTCTTTTTCCCAGGACAATTTTTGAAAGGGTCTGGTTTGCAACTTCACATTTACATCCTTATAAATAGCTTGACCTTCATTCCAATTCAAATTACTATTCCCTGGAGATTTTCCCATCTTGGGTAGCATTTGACTTCCAACACCAGGTAGGAGTGCCATGTAAATAGATGGAGATGGCCTTTGCAGAGCAGATGTAAGAACAAGAGCTCGAGGCTTATCACCTCTTTTCATTTTCTTCTCTTCCAGGCCTGGTAAGACTTGTTCACGACAGTGTAGCCTGCAAGAAATTGCTGTTTTATAACGCTAGAAATATCTATGTGCAAACCTAGTACAATACATAGCTTTAAATAAAGCTCAATTTTAAATGAATGTTATATTTT
>NW_012147830.1:2448496-2451821 GCF_000956105.1 Propithecus coquereli | reverse complement strand
AAATAAATTGTCTCTCTTGTGTTCCTAACATTGAAATATGTGACTTTAGCCACCATGTGTTACTGCTGAAGTTGCCTCTCCTTGTAGCTTTCTCATATATAGCAAAGCTCTGAGTTGTTTAGTGACATTCGGTGATTGCTTTAAGATGTAGTAAATCATTGAGCATTGAGAAGTGTAAATCCTTCTAAACCAGGCAATTCCTTCTTTCCTTGCTTTTTCTTGGAATCAACTACAAGTGAACAAAGGAAGTAAAACTATGCTTGCTTTGATTTGTTATGTGCTGAGGTAGGTTGATAGTCCTTATTTTTCCCAAGCCAAATCTTTGTTCCTTATTCTATATCTTCTGGAAAAGAAATATTTGAGTAGTTAGATTCATTTTTTTTTTTATTTTAATTCACTCCGGGCCCCAAATTTCAGGTAAATCATTGTACTTAAATTCAAGCTTCGTGACTCTGATACCATGGAAATAATTTCAAAATACCAACAGCACACCCAAACACATTGCATTTCTAACCAAACCATCGCTAAAGTTATCTTCTCTTTTTGTGCAAGTATTCTCTAGCCGTACCGTCACTGTTCACTGCAATGAACACAGAGATATACACTCTCCTTGGTATCCGTATGTGTAACGATGAGAAAGATTCCTTGCACTATACAAAGACCTTTCTGTCCTCAGGATATCTTACAAGGAGAATGCAATGGGACTAATTGCTGCAAAAAGCAGAGGCAGATATTTGACCTCTCTCATCAGGGGCTGAGGTGACAGGCCCTCCTTCCACCTCTTCCTTAAGTAAGCAGTGATTAAACTTCTCTCAAAGAGCCTGGCTCAGACATTATTATATCAAGACTTCCATTCTGGGCGGCAGTGTCTTTTCTTCTTCTTCCTTTTTCTTTTTCTCCCCAGAGAAAGTGATCAAGAGGCAGCTTTCCCTTGAACTAGACTCTCTGCAGTTCCCTGATCTTTAGTCGGGTTTCAGACCTGTACTTGCAGTTCCTCGCGCTCAGCTTTAACTGTGGGCTCCAGGGATAAGCTGCTTCACTAACCTCTGAATGCAAAGGTAAAATTCACCTTAGAATCTCTTTTAAAAGACAAAAGACACAGTTTCATTAAAGAAGTCGCACTGCACATGGTATAGAGCTTTATGATAATGATTATAACAAGAGTGATGATTTAAAGATCGCTATAAATTTCATACAGCTGTTTCACAGATATTATTAAGCTTGATTCTGACAGTGTCTCAGGGAGGTAGACAGGGGAGTTTTTATCCTTACTTTACAAATATGAAAACTAAACCCAGGGAGATTAAACAAATTCCCCTAAGGCTTTATGTCTAGGAAGTATCAGAATTGAGAAGGAAATCCAGAAGATCTGATCCACAATCCAATTATTCATCCATTTCACTCCTTGCCTTTGCTGCCTCCACTAGCATGTGTTCCCAGACAGTCTGCTAATTTTAATTTTGTTTGCAGAGGTAGAAAGTATTTTCGGCAGTGTTCCCACCTCCATTTTACTTTAAGGAGATGCTTAGGAGACGCTTATCTATTATTCTTTACTGCCAGTTTACAAGATTTGACCTAAATGTTAGCTAGGCGTTTTGGTCACTAAATAATGAGTCACAATTTATTGGTGAGATGCTGCAGGTGAATGCAGAACAGGTGCTTATGGGACTCCACAAACATGTGGTTCAATTAGGTAAATACATAAAAAGACTGTCCCTACCAGAAGCCAGGCTGGTTCTTTCTCTACTGCCAAGCAAGTAATGAGTCAGCCATCTTCTGTTTCTTTACTTCCCACTAATATATTTTCTTCTGTTTTTTCATAGTGTGTGTTCGTTCCTACAACACTTTGGTTAGACCGTCACTCAAAATTAACAACCCCACTTGGCCCTTCTGTATAAAACTTTTGTTTTAAATGTCTACTGCTGACAATTTGTTTCTGCAATAAAAATTCACTAAAAAGTGAAGATTACTGAAAGAGAATCTGGCAGCACAAATTCTAGGTTCATGCATTCACTGGAGTCTTTTAACACAGAGAACATCTACTATGTTCCAGGCACTGTTTCAGGGGTTAGGGATAAAACAGTAAACCCGACAGACAAATCTCTGCTTTCATGGTCTTTCGTTTTGATAATGTAAGTTTCTTTCCAATTCAAGGCTAGTGAGAAGGTGCAGACGAAAAAAAAAAGAAAAGAAGAGAAAAAAAAAGAAAAGAAGGATAAGGAAAGCATGAGAATGTCGTGATATAGAAGCAAAGAAGTTAAGGGAAGAGGCTGTTTCTTTTTTAATTCCCAACACTTTTCAAGCTGTAGGTTGGAGTTGGCAAGAACATATGGAAGGAAATATGCAGAGATCACAGGTGGTATCCTTTCTATTAGAACTAGGTATGTATAAAGGACAAGCTCTGGAAATGAAAGATCCACTTTTGGTCATTCATGCTTTGGTAGTTATAGAGAACTATTTTATTCTTTCCTTAAAAACTTTAAATTTGGAAGAAATTGAGTCCTTTATTTAATGTACATATGCATCACGCCCTTTGAAAAATTGGTGCATATGTAATTATTCTAACAAATTTCATTTAGTAGAAAAAAAATTTGAATATGCTTGGTTAATTAGGAGAAGGACAAGATCAGAATTATATTTCTTAAAAGAAAAAAGGTTTATCTAGTTGGATGTCTGTGGGTTAAATTGATATGGGGCAATGTTTAATTCAGGAATGCTTCAAGGAGACTAGAACAGAAATCTAAGCAATTGATAAGTGTTACCTGGAAATAATAAATCTTGTTATTGGAAAGAAAATTGAAGGAACATAGGCAAATTAGAAACTTATTTAGGAAGTAAATTCCATGGGGCTTGGGAATTTATAAAATGAGAAGAAGTGAAGTGGGAAAATCCAGCATAACTCCCAAATTAATGGTTGGGAAACTGAGTATCCCCAAGTTATTCACCAAAAGAGAGAAAGCAGAGGAGATCAGGCGTGTTCAGGGTGGTATGGAAACTATCATTAGAGTGAATAGACAGCCTACAGAATGGGAGAAAATATTTGCTCTCTACACATCCGATAAAGGGCTGATAACAAGAATCTATCTAGAACATCAACAAGGAAAAATCAAACAATCCCATCAATAAATGGGCAAAGGACATGAGCAGAAACTTTTCAAAAGAAGACAGAATAATGGCCAGCAAACATATTAAAAAAAATGCTCAACATCTCTAATCATTAGACAAATGCAAATCAAAACCACAATAAGATATCACCTATCCCCAGTGAGATTGGCCTCTATCAAAAGATCCCAAAACATCAAATGCTGAGGAAGATGTGGAGAGA
>NW_012147830.1:2446971-2448446 GCF_000956105.1 Propithecus coquereli | reverse complement strand
TAATAATATTAATACATATTTATGGGGTAAAGTTAAATTTCCATACATGTATACACTGTATAATATTATATAATGGTAACATCAGGGTAATTAGCACATCCATCACTTAAAACATTTATCATTTCTTTGTGGTGGTAACATTTAAAATCCTCTCTTTTAGCTATCTTGAAATATATAATGCATTATTGTAGTTATCTAATTGTGTAATAGAACACCAGAACTTATTATTCCCTATTTCTAACGCATTAAATAACAGAAAAAGGGGATGCTCATATTCAGATAATAAGATCTTCAAAGACTTTTTTTCCCTCCAAAATTCTAGTGTGAGGATACTGTTTAATTGCAATATTTTTTTCAAATTAGATGTCATTAGTCTTTATCTTAATGAATTTATCTATTGCTATAGTATCAGTTTCTTATTGTTACTATAACAAATTACCATAAACTTAGTGACTTAAAACAATAGGTATTTATTCTCTCACAGGTGACAGACATGAGTCTTATGGGGCTAAAGTCAAGGTGTTGGTAGGGCTGGTTCCTTATGGAATCTCCATGCCTCTCTCAGCTTCTAGTGGCTGCCAGTATTCCTTGGTTCTTGGTCCTATCACTGCAGTCTCTACTTTTGTGACTACATTGCTTTATTTTCTTCCATTGTCAAATCTCCCTCTTAAAAAGAAACTTGTGATTACTTATTGGATGCACTCAGACAACCCAGAGTGATCTCTTTATCTCAAGATTCTTAATCAGCTATACAAATTTCCTTTTTCTAAATGAGGTAGCTTTGACAAGGTCCCAGAGATTAGAATACAGATAATATTTTTTATTTTTGGAAGGGAGGAGACATTATTCAGCCTCCTATAGCCATGTATCCATGCCCATGGGCAATTCAAGATACATTTATATCACAATAAATCTTAAGCAAACTCTCCATTTCGTACCAGATGATTTTTCAGTTGAGTGAAGAAGATTTGAAAGCTTGGTAAAATCCAAATATTTGCAGTCATACGAACATTTGTCTTTCATTTTCTTTTTTATTTCTTTTCAGTCTTTTGATGTTTATCCATGAAAATGAGACCCCAAACAAGCTCTTTAATAACAACATTGCACACAAATATTGGTAATTGTGTTTCTCTATCTCTATGAAAATAAATTACCCATAAGTAAAATTTTTAAAAATTGATTTTAATATTGGGCACATGCAGTAGATGGTCACTTCACTATTCATGCTTTTGTTCTAACAATATTATATTGCAGCTTCAAGCACTATTTGACTTTTAAAAGTTCACCTTATGATGATTTTTTTTTCTTTTTAAAGGTTTTTATCAGCTCATTTATAAAATGACATAATTACTGCGTAAGTAGAAAAATGGCACAGAGCAAAGTCACTGTTACTGGCATGCTTGTTTGTAGAATTCCAAAGCTATCTTCTACAACTCAGAAGGGGAGATTAAATATCAAATATCTTTGAAAGGCAT
>NW_012147830.1:2430300-2443076 GCF_000956105.1 Propithecus coquereli | reverse complement strand
ACTAAAGGACACGGGGAGCACTGTAGGGGGGAAGGGCATGCCTTTAACCCGCACTTGGGTGAGGCAAAGACATAAAATGTAACCATAATGTTTGTACCCTCACAATACCCTGAAATAAAAAAATTAAAAAAAAAATTCAGGGAATGATGGTGACTCTTTCATGAAGGTTGACTCTGAGGAGAATAGATAAATAAAGACAAGATTTTCTATGTAAAAGGGGACACAAGGTAAGTGCCAATTCTACTTCAAACAAAGATTGTCTCTGTCAGTTGTCTATTCCCTATTCCTCAGCTTTTTTTTTTTATCAACTTTTTCCTGTCTGTATTTAAATATGCTTAATGTCTGTCATTTTAAAAGACTCCTTCCTCAAAACCTAACTCCTTGCCCGGGTTTATAAATCCTTTTCTTTTATGAGATGACCTGATTTTCTGGTGTCTACTTCTAACTTTATGCTCCATGTTCAAAAGATTGAGCACCTTTCAGTACTTCAAATATGTAAAGCTTTCTGTCTCACCTGCAAGTCCACATTTGTGCTAGTTCTTCTTGGAACACGCTTCTCTCTACACGCTTTTCTTTTCCCCTGGATGATTTATATTTATTCTTCAGATTTCTTCCTAGATATTACTTCCTTTTAGAAGTCTTACAGAGTTTAATTAGATTTTCCATAAATGTGTGTGTGTGTGTGTGTGTACCTTGCCTGGTCCCGGTGTTCTCAGAGCTGGACTTCAATGTGAAATTCTTCCTACTTATTCCTCCTTCCTTCCTTCTTCCCTACATAGGTGCCAGAAGTATGTCAATATTCATTGCATTGCAATTAAATCATTGTATAAGAATTATCGCATCAAGTTATTTGGGTGGTTCTCATGCATTTGACTCATAGATAATACTTTGAAAACTACTACAATAAAAGGCCAGGTGTGGCTTAAATGTCTAATATCTCTCAATGCTTTCTTCTACCTCTACTGTTCTGACTTGTCATCTAATACATATATAACACCTTTACCTAAGTGAATTCCCTCTGTTATCCTATGTATACGTCCAGTAAGAGGAAGCTAAAAGGGGACAAATCCTCACTCTTAATTCAACATCAATTATTAAGTGATTCTGGACTTAGGTTTATTTTTCACATACAGACTTGTAAATACAGGAAGAACCCTAACAGCATAACTATGTTTAAGCTCAAATGTGAGTTTGATAATAGTGTAGAAATATAGGAGGAATGTTATACTTGACAACTAAGACATATGTTTCTCATATATAGTTGCTGGAAAGATGCATATGTTGGTATATAAATAAGTATGGATATATACGTATAGCTTCACACACGTGTGGGTGCATGTGCACGCTCACACACACACACAAACACACACACACACACACTACATTGCTAGGGAATATACTATTTCACATAAGAAAACTTTATAGATAGCTAAAGTTTACCCCAACAAGTAAAATTTTATTAATTTTAAACCTTTATTCCTTACCTTGGGTAAATTGTGAAACTTGAATTGCTTTAGTTCTTCATCCACAAAATGAGGATGTAGTGGTTTAAATAATCTCTCTCATCCTTTCTTGGTTTAATTTTCTATAGTTTCATGAGATCTATTTAAAATGTATTATAACCTTTACTGATTTCTTAGCCAGAGGACATCAAAGACAGTTTCAGTTTTTGAGGGTTTTTTTTTAATTGATTCAAGGTCATCAGTAGGAAAACTCACTATACTACATTTTATAGCTCTTCTGTCTTATTTCTTGATACCAGACTGTCAAATTGTCATTTCCACTATTACTGAGATGAGCTTTGTTGGCTGTCATCATTCCCAAATCCTTTGTGCCCAATTGTTCCTTACTTGTTGTGGATTGTGGGAAAAAAAATAGTCAAAACTGAAGATAATACAATGTTAAATTACCTACAGTCAATAAGGTTCTTAGTGAAGCTAAAAACAATAGCATAGTTTTAGAGTTAGACTGGGCAATAGCTGTTTTACGTGTTTGGTGTCTTATGTTTGATGGAGAGGGATCAGGTTGCTGGAGAAAACAAGCCACTCAATAAGTAGCACTCAGCTCTGAACATTGATTTTTCAGAGTACGTACGCAAATAGAAATTAATGCCTTCACATTTTAGCATGTTGTAGCATCCACTAGAAAAGTAGACAGAACTTAAATTAACTTAGGTTTCACACTTGCTACAAGTAATGCACTAGGATCTTATCTTTTAGTTAAGTGTGCTTATTGTATTTATATTTTTATTAATAGTACAATTTCTTCCATTTAGGCAGTATTTCTATCTTCAAAGTGTCTCAACTAAAAATTATAACTCTGTGAAACAGAGAAATACTTTATCTTTTTATAAAGTATAAAGTAGAGGAAAAGTGAAGAAGTGACTTGTCAAAGGTCACAGAAGAAATGATGGATTTAAAATTAAAACTCAAGTACTCTGATTTCAGGTACTACCTCCTGTGTTGATCATTAGTCTCCTGTTGTCAATCTGAGTTTATGAACTTTAGAAGACATGAATTTCCATTATTTAACCCCATTTATGTAGAGTCCCAAAACAATAGAAATACATACTCTTAAGTAAATCTAGTCTTCATTTTTGAAAATATTAAACATTTTTATCCTAGTGGAATGTTAAAAGATGATTATCATATTTGACATAGCTAACCAACAAGACAAGTGGTGGAAACTAAATTTTATATAGTGTTTCAGCCCTAATCTCTAACAACCACTGTTCAATAATTACATTTATTAATTCTACTGTTTACCCACTATGCATAGTAATTAATCGAATTTTCAAATCTAAATGGTGATCCTTTTTCATGGAGCCAGGTCATTTATTCATCGAAATCCATTTATAAGCCAGAGCTTTCAACAGCACATTTATACTCCTATGTTATGTCTTCAACCGCAAATATAACTGAATAAAAGTTATACAACTAATCTCACCAAATATCCATTTATGTTATGGAAAATTAAAACACTGGGAGATAACTGTCGCCTTCTAACACCACTGGTTATTTACTTTGATTTGAGAATGGCAGACTGTACAAAAGTGTGAGCTAGACATGGAGGCTTTTCAGTAAAGTAATGGCATATACATGTTAGCAGCTCAGAATTCTTGGTCTCTTAAAGCCATAGACTGTGCATTTACAGCATGTTAAATGAGTATTCTTCTAATAATGTACCATGTTACAGAGGTTTTTATTGCTGTTGATGATTATTTTAAAAACTTTCATGGAGATCCATAATCAGTGAACAGTTATAATCTTTTGTTTTTCTTGGGTTCTTACATATATCACTAAGTACGCAAAGTGTTGTATATGGGAAAATCAATAAATGCAATGCTTAGATGATGAATGTTTACAATCTGCTCTTTCAGTGCTACTGTGTTCTAATAAAAACAACACCTAAAAAAGAAAAGTGAGGTTACAAACATAGAATAGATACCTTCCCCCAACTAAATATTTTCCTTATTGTTAAATACCATAATGTTTCTATTGCTAGCATTTTACCTCATTTACATAAATTTCAGATTTTGCACAACTCATCCACCCCATTCAAAAAGGAAATGCATAGTTCCATAAAGTTGGAATAAACTTCATTATATAGTTGGGTAAATCATTTATGCATTCAACAAAAGCACACAGTAAATATCAATGAATGCAGTTGGGTTATCTGTAACTCTGTTTCAAAGAACATTTTTATGGATGAAGTATCTCAAAAGTTAAATCATCCAGTGTCATAATATTTTACATGGAACAGCTACAGAAAGTTTTACATGTTTTTGAAAGGTAGGATAATATCATATGCATTTCCAATATGACAAGGGATTTTCATTACATACTAGTGCTTTTTCTAAGTCTTTAATATAAATTCTTTCCTGCATTGGGAAAACCACCATACAATTAAAGTAAAGAAAGCTGTCCCATATCTCACCTGCTGAAAATATAGTTTCTATAGTAAAAGGGCAGTCAGAAATCATTTCCCTTGTTAAAACTGAAGAAAAAGAAACAGTATTTTCTTTTTGATTCATGAGCAAGGGATGTCTTTTCATTTGTTTGTGTCACCTACAATTTCTTTCCTCAGTGTTGTGCAGTTTTCACTATAGAAATAGTTCACTTCCTTTGTTAACTACATTCCTAAGTATTCTACTTCTACTTTTTAATTTTTGCAATTATGGTAAATAGGATTGAGTTCTTGATTTTGTTCTTGGCTTGGTCTTCACGGATGTATAGAAATGCTACTGATTTGTCTACATTGATTTTGTTGCCTTTGACTTTACTGAATTCATTGATCAAATCTAGAAGTTTTTTGTAGGAGTCTTTAGGGTTTTCTAGGTATAAGATCACACCATCAGCAAACAGAAATAATTTGACTTTATCTTTTCCAATTTGGATGCCCTTTATTTCTTTTTCTTGCATAACTGCTGTGGCTGTGACTTCCAGTACAATGTTGAGTAGTAGTGGTGAAAGTGGCAACCTGTCTTGTTCTTAGGGAAAATGATTTCAACTTTTCTTCTTCTTTCTGCATGAAGTTGGCTGTGTGTTGGCATATATGGCTTTTTATTATTTTAAGATATGTTCCTTCTATGCCTAGTTTGTTGAAGGTTTTTATCATGAAGGTATGATGGATTTTATTGCATGCCCTTTCTGCATCTATTGATATGATTATATAGTTTTTGTTTTTAATTCTGTTTATGTGGTGAATAACATTGGTTAACTTGCATATGTTGAGCCATCTTTACATCCCTAGGATAAAACCCACTTGATTGTGGTGTATTATCTTCTTGATAATACAAGAAGTGTTGTTGGATTTGATTTGCTAGTTATTTGTTGAGGAATTTTGCATCTGTCTTCATCAGGGATATCAGTCTATAGTTTTCTTTCCTATTGCTTCCTTTCCTGGCTTTGATATCAGAGTGATACTGGCTTCATAGAATGAATTAGGGAGGATCTGCTCCTTTTCAAACTTCTGTAAAAGTTTTGGGACCATTGGTATTAGTTCTTTGTATTTCTGGTAGAATTCAGCTGTGTGGATCCATCTTGTCCTAAGCTTTTTGTTGTTGTTGAGATATTTTCATTACTAATTCAAATTCACTGCTTGTTATTAGTCTCTTCAGGGTTTCTACTTCTTCCTTATTAAAGATTGTGATGCTATATGTTTCTCAGAATCATTTCCTCTAGATTTTCTAGTTTCTGAGTGTAGAGATGTTCATAGCAGTCTTGGATGATTTTTTATTTTCCTGTGGTATTAGTTGCAATGGCTCCTTTTTCATTTCTCTTTGAGCTTATTTGAAGCTTCTCATTTCTGTTCTTGGTTAGTCTAGCTAGTGGTCTATCAATTTTGTTTACTTTTTCAAAGAACCAACTTTTCATTTCTTTGATTCTTTGTATTCTTTTGTGGTCTCAATTTCCTATAGTTCTGCTGTGATCTTTTTTATTTCTTCTCTTCTGCTAGTTTTGGGTTTGGTTTGTTCTTGTTTTTCTAGTTTCTTGAGATGTAAAGTTAGGTTGTTAATTTGTGATCTTTTTTCTTTCTGATGTAAGTATTTCATGCTATAAACTTCCCTCTTAGCACTGCTGTAGCTAAGAGAGTACCCGGGATTCTCTCTCCCTGCCTGGACCAGCAGGCTGCAGCAGTAGCACTGGTTCACGGCAGGGCTCAGGGCCTTGGGGGATGAGCTCTCAGAATGGCTCTGGGCTGAAGCTGCCTAGTGTTTGGGAGCCTATAGATCTCCAGTTGAGTTTGAGCAGTGCCTTCACATTAATTCTAGGCAGCTCCTTATGCCCCTCTGAAAGCCTATGGGGTTTAAAAAGCTCTTCCGTAGCTAAGACTGAAAAGGGCCATGATGGGAGTATGAAGCCCCATGAGTCTCTCACTTACCCCTTCCATGGGTCCAGGTCCAGGGGCTGCTCAAGGCTCTCAGCAACCTGGAGCAGGTAGCCCCACTTCCAGTGTCTCCCATTGCTTCTCTGTTACATTTCAGTCTTCTTTCCCAGATGATCTGTTCAAAGTTTAAGTATCTAATCAAAATTTTGGTTCTCCTCCAAGGAAACGGTGAGCCCCAGGTACCTCTAGTCAGCCATCCTGGCCTAGTCAGCACATCCATCCATTATTTCTCCAAATATCCTTTCTGATCCTTCCTCTATTCTCCCTCTGAAACTCTCAAAATGCATATATTTGTTTCTATTTCCTTATCAAATTTCTAATTTTGTTTATACATTATTTTTCTGATATTACTTAGTTGTTTGAGTTCTCCTGCATCTCATTGAGCTTCTTTAAGATGATTATTATAAATTGTTTTTTCAGGCAATTCATAGATCTTGATTTATTTAGGTTTAATTACTGATGATTTATCAATTTCTCTTTGTGGGGGTCATGTGTTCCTGGTTCTTCATGATGTATGTAGACTTATGTTGGTGTCTATGCATTAAAGAGGAAAACACCTCTTTTGATATATATAGACTTTTAACAAGTATGTTTCTTCTTTGTCAAGTCCCTGAGCTGATGGTATTGCCTCCAGGGTTTTAGTCAAGTGAAGCTGGTACTAGGTGACATGGCTGCTATTGGGTGCATAGTGTATTCTGTGGTTGACAGGCATATCACCAAGAGCTCAGGAGGGAATCTATCCTGCCTGGTCACTGGGTGGATGGGACTGCCTCCAGGACCTTGGTTAGTAGGGCTGACACTGGGACCAGGGTCCACATCAGGGTCTGATGTTGAGTCTACAAAAGGTGAGCCTATTATCAAATATGTAGATGGCTCTTGCCAAATTCCTGTAATGACTCCTGCTAGGTCACTGGGCAGGTCACTGGACTGGCAGGACTGGTCTTGAACCTTGGCCGAAAAGGGCTGAAACTAAGTCACCGGGCTATTTGAGGGCAGGTTTATAGACCTGCCTATATGCATACAGGTAGCTCTGCTTTCTGCCAGGTTATTATGTGGCAGGACTGCCCTTGGATTATAGCTAAGCAGTGCTGGAGCTGGGCCACAGGGCCGTTTCAGAATCTGCAGTTGGAACCGAGGTCGGTGGGTGGATGTTGTTGATGGAGGGTCCATGTGAAAATTTGGGTTGTAGCCAAGTCCTCAGGAAGACAGAGTTAATTCTGGGTCTGTAGCCAGAACCACGGTCAGTGAGCCCACCACTTGGGTGCAAGCCTGCCATCTCAAAATGGCCCTTCTTGGTCCTGGGCTCCATTGGGTTTTTGCACCAACATCCTACCTAGATTCCAAAGCCCCCAGAAAGGCAATTTTGCCCATGGATGGCTGCCACATTATTATTGTGGGGGACATGAACAGGAGAACTTCTATTCTGACATCTTGCTGGCGTCATTCCATAATTTATTTCTATGATTTTCATTTAGACATGGCTTTCTAGAGATACTCTATAATATTCAAATTATATCTGCAATGAATGAATAAATGATACAATAGCCATCATTGACTAGTAGGTCATATGCTATAGAAGATACAGTATTCTGTTAGTCTCAAAATAGGTACTTCATTTTTTGAAAAGTATGCCATTTAAGTTTATAAATATTCTAGAAAATTCAATAAGCCATCCTTGATACTTGATGTGAAGACATCAAGTATTAATTTATTGCATTATATCTGTATGTGTACTTATATGCAAATTATCAAAGATAATCTCCATTTCATATATTTTTTATATTATTACCATTTTTCTTTTCTTCTTATGTTTGCAATAAATAGTAAGTGTTCTATCTATCATTCATCTATCTATTTATCTGTTGATCTATGCTCAAATCTGTGAACCGAAACTCTTTATATCTTTATGTCTGGCTTGATATTTTTCTAATCCTTTCAATGAGTAAACACATTGGCTTAATTTAAAAATTATGTGTATATAGCATTGTGCAATGAAAATTATTCCACGTGTTCAGTGTGGATTTACTGAACAGCTTTTTGGAACCAGGTTATAACTTTATCTAGATCTTGGGGATGTACCAAAGCTCAGCTTTCCACAGGAATTAGGAGGTGGGAATTTTCTACAGTTGTCAAGGTCTTCCAGTACAAAGTATTTGCATTCCTCAGATAATTCCTGTGAATGTCCGGAACCCCCAATCCTGCCTTTAGTAGTTACTGGATATCAGCAGTGCCAAAAAGAGTATGACATTGGGCAAGAGTGCTCCTTTGAGTTTAGCTAATCCCTGAAGCAACTGTCAGTCAAAGGTTAATGCCACTCCCTGCAAACAGGAAAACAAGTCCTTCCTTGAAAAGTGATCCCCTGAGAGTGCCTCGCCCTGACTGTCTGGGGAGAACTGTAGTTTCCCTTCTCTCACAGTCTCTGGCTGGGTAAGATTCCCCTTACCCCAGCAAAGCCTATTCTGTCAAACATTTCATGCGACATTGTGGAATTTGTCCAGAATCATGGCATATGATTAAAATAAAACACATAGAGGCCTGTCCTACTTGATGTCTTGATTGGGTAGCTTTTTAAATTAACTGGTCTGCTTTTCAAAATGGCTGAGCTATATGTGTTATGATACAAAGTCTGTCTGGAGTTCAAAAGGAACCACAGAAGCCTGTGATAATTTGCCATAATGTTGACATAGAAAGATTATAAAAGAACATTCTTTGTAACATGAAAATTAGTACTTATAAGCACTAATTGTTTTTCCATGATTATAAACCCTGCAACTAACATACTAAAAATAGCTAGGTTATGCTACCCTAAGTATGTACCAATTATCATGAAAGCATTTCATTATATTCATTCACATTAATGGTGTAGTCTTCATTTATAGGTTTGTAAACATTTCAGACTCTATTACCCACTAGCATTATTTCATTCTGTTGACAGAATACATTATCTTTTGTTTTATGGCTGAAGTAGAGTGCAGCCAACAAAGAAGCAGAAAAATGCACATAATCAAAATACTTGGAATGCTGACTGTAAAATTATACTCAGCACTAGCTGCATGATAGTAAGATTTTGCTTGCTTCTTTGTTATTTGTATTATTTTGTGAAGATAGGTCAATATGAGAGTTTCTAGATAAAATAATAATCCCTCTTACTTAAAATGTTAGCAAATATTCAAGAGAATGCAAATGTAAGGTATTGTCCACACAGCTAGTGTTAATTTTCTATTTACTTTATTTATTTATTAAATAATTTTTTTTTGTTGAGACAGAGTCTCACTCTGTTGCCTGGGCTAGAGTGCCATGGCATCAGCCTAGCTCACAGCAACCTCAAATCCTGGGGTCAAGCAATCCTACTGCCTTAGCCTCCTGAGTAGCTGGGACTACAGGCATGCGCCACCAAGCCCAGCTAATGTTTTCTATATACATTTAGTTGTCCAGCTAATTTCTTTCTATTTTTATTAGAGACAGGGTCTCACTCTTGCTCAGGCTGGTCTTGAACTCCTGAGCTCGAACGATCCTCCCACCTTGGCTTCCCAGAGTACCAGGATTTATTTAGATAATTTAAGTAGCAGTGATAGTTTGAAAACATTCTTAGTGTTGGTTTCCTAGTTAAATAGTTAGATTGTGAAAGTCACTTATATATTTTAACTGTCTTATTGGTTTTAGTAAATCCCATTTTTTCTAAAAAAGTATTTAAAAATTTTTTAAATTAATTAATTAAAATTAATTAATCAACAAAATTTAGTACCTTGCAAAACGGGGGAAATGTTAGCAAAGTAAAACCTGTTAAAATTTGTATGATTTCAAACTTTTGAGCAAAATTTCTAGAATGATTTATTCTGCTAATATGTTATCTGATATACAGATCCCTTTCTTGTGACATGGCTGAATATAATTTAGGTTATTGCCATTAGATAGAAAGTCTCTAAATCCTGCAAGCACATCGTACAGATCCATCTCAAGTGTACGAATTTCTGGTATACCAATGACCATGCCTAAACATGAAAATAATGCTGGAGCTCACTTTTTATGTTCAGGTTCCTGTCCTTCCATGCCCATTTGCAATATAGCCTTATGAAGTATAGTTACTAAAAGGCACAGTAAAGAAACTGAGTTTGAACCTTGGCTATACCGTTTAGCTTTGATACCTGAGCAACATTGCTAAGTTTGTCTTGCTTTCTCTTCCTGTTAGATGAAGTGAAAATCAATACCTTGCTCACAACATTGTTATATGAATTAAAGAGAAAATGCATGAAAAGTGTTTAGTACAATGCCCGGTATCTAGTAAGTGCTCAAGTTGATTATCACCATCATGATTATCCCCCTTCTCTTCCTCCTCCTCTTCCTCATAATCTCACTCATGTTTTAAAAAAGGCTTGGATGTGGGAGAAATAGTGAAGGATGTGTTGAAAGTATCACATGATTGATGTATGGGAGCCTTGCTGTGGAAATCAATATGTAGAGCTTTCTCTTTGCTCTTTCCAAATACATATTTATAAAAATATATTTCACAAAAACATATGTACAAAAACAAACTAGAAAACAAATAAAATTTGTCATGAAATTCCAGGATATTTAATATATAGTAAGAATTATTATGTCTGAAAAAAAAAAGAAAGCCAATATAAATAGATACATAAATTATAACTGGAAACTTTATAATAGATATACTTTTACAAAAGGAATATATATATGAGTAATATATATTAATATTACTTTTTTAATATGGGGATTTTAACATTCTCTTTAATCATTAACACCTTTTTGGTTTGTTTATTTGTTTTGCAGACACTGTATCAAGTAATAGGTAAGAACTTGGCTATTGGAGCTGGCTCAGTGGAGATTTCAGTTTCCTCATGTGCTGCACTCTAATAGCAAATGAGCGTTACTTTACTTCTCTGACACTCAATGCCATCATCTATTGTTTTGAACTGACACACAGAGATATGAAAATAAAACAAATAATTAATATTTGCCTAATGCATAGGAACTCCACATTAGTCTCCTAGAGCTGCCATAAAACATATGACAAACTAGATGGATTAAAAGAACAGTAATTTATTTTCTTGCAGTCCTGGAGTCTAGAAATCTGAAATCAACATGTCAGTCCCTGCCTATTCCTATCTCTTGGTGGTGGCCATCAATCCTTGGCATTACTTGGCTTGCAGATGCATCACTATAATCTCTGCCTCTGTCATCATCACGCGATATACTTTCTGTGTGTTTCTGTCTCCCCATTGTCTTCTCAAACAGACACCAGTCATTAGATTAAGGCCCACCTTAATGACCTCATCTTAACTTGATTACACCTGCAACAACTATTTTCAAATAAGGTAACATTCACAAGCACCAAGGATTCGAATTACAACATATCTTTTGGAGAGTGGCAGTTCAATCTCTAATAGGCTTGAATATGACTATAAATTTAATCTAATGTTTAAACTCTTTGTACTAAAGCCCCGAATTTATAATTATAAATAGATGTTTCTGAGGTCACTGACTTCTTTAGTGACAAGATCTTCAATTTTCTTGAGTCATCCCATGACCAAGGGTTCCTTAACTTTTGTAGTCTGAATCTTGTAATTCTACACATTTTAATTAGCTTATATCCCTCATCAGAGTAAAATGGGAAGACTGTCAGAAAGACCCGTTCCTGTGGTTTTTAGATTCAACCTATGATTTGATGCAGTATTAAGAAAGGTACAACTGGAGATCATCATCCTACTACAAAAGTGCCTGAAAAGTGTCATGTCCTTTGAAATATTTTCAACTTAATAGGTGAATAGAAAATCTTGATTCTTGGCAATCTGTGTAATTCTTCAGGTTAATACCGTGAATAAAAATGCATCAGGGTCTGTTAGCCACACACTGTTCACCAGTCAAATATGGGTCATGATATTCACGACTCTGGTCTTCCTTCCTTTTCCTGAATCTTATAAGTAATCTCAAAACTCTTTTAAAAAAATGCTTGTGAAAGAAAGCATGTAACCTGCGTTTTTAAAATTAATTTCACAAATCTGAACCTAATGAAAATTTAAAAAACATTTCCTTTGAAAATTAAGGAACCATTATTTGTCTCCAACTGGATTATAAATTATTATCTACTGTCTTTCATAAATAGTTCAGCTTATGGTCTAATTTATCTCAATTAGTGCATTAGTATAATAGATGAAAGCATTAATTTTAATTGTGTAATGACTAAATTAGATAGGTATCAGCCTAAAAATTTTTTTACTTGTTGAAAAAAAACCTCAGAAGTAATACTAGACATAAATCATACCAGAACAATGTAGTTCATTAAAAAATATAAGTTCACATCAAGTCATCTATTTTACTTAAGATGTTGAAATTGAAATGATAAAAATCACAATTATCTTGAATAATTTTTATAGAGACTGAAAAGGGTAAAATTTCTATCAGAAATCATTTGCTGTTGCAATAATAATGAGTCTTGTCAAATTCAGATTCTGGACCCAGTCAAGCCTATGTTAGAAACTGGGCTCTGTCTGTTGTTGATGCTGAGACAGTCTAGAGGAAATGGAAATTTTTGTGTCTTAGATCTTCATTTGCAAAATGGAAACCGAATTGCACCTGTATCTTCGGATTTTTGGAAGCATTGTCTGAGAAGATATAGATGGAGAAATTGGCAGTTCCCTGACAGAAAGATTTATTGAAAGCTAGCTATAATTATTATTATCACTATTGTTATCTCTGAGGTTCAACCTGATAAAAGGAAGAAATGTGAATGTTAAAGTCTATTTTTAAGTTAATCATATAATATTAAGGATCCTTCAATTGCATGCTTATATTATTAATGTTAGTTGAATACTTACAACTGCTATCATTATTAAGTAAAAAAGAACCAAGTCACTAAGGCACTAGATCAGCAG
>NW_012147830.1:2427265-2429745 GCF_000956105.1 Propithecus coquereli | reverse complement strand
AAATGATGTACAATACAACCAGGCATTTATATAGTCTTTTTCATTCCATATGCCTTAACAAAGTTAAATTTCTTGCCAGTCTCATATATGTTTTAAATTTTTGATACATAATACTCAACATATTCTGATTTTTAAAATTTACCATTCTGTCCCCTACTGCCTCATTAGAAGAAAGTCTATCACATTAACTCTGAAGGAGCCTCCAACTTTTTCCATGAATCCTAAAGATCTTATTAATTCAAAGGATAATGGAATCCAAATGCTAAGGAAAGGAGAAGTACAGACCCTAATAACTCTTGTTTTTTGGTGGCACACAACCTCACCACCGAAGGCTGGCACTGTAAGGAAAAATAACCAGCTTCCTACTGTGTGGTAAAGCTTCTGTCAACAGGACCTTTACCAGTTCCGTGTGGTTCTTAGGATCAGGTTTCTCAAATCTAACTTGATCAGACAGCAAAGGTGAGAGGAAATTCTATCACACAAGTGCTTTCCTGATATGCACCAAACCTGTGTCACCCATCTTGTCTACCATGCTCTGCAGCACACTTTTATTTCTGAGCAATTATTTTTTTTCAGATTTATTTTTTTAATTTCAAGATATTAAGTGAGTACAAATGTTTTTGGTTACATGGATCACTTCTGTAATGCTTGAGCTACTGCTATAAGTGTGCCCATCACTGAAATAGTGTTCATTGTGCCCGTTAGGTAGGTTTTCACCCATCCTCTCTTCCCCTGTTCCCCTCCCCTGTTGATTTCCACTGAGTTTTACTTCCCTCTGTGCACACGTGTGCTCATCAGTTAGTTTCGATTTAATAGCAAGTACATGTGATGTTTGCTTTTCCATACTTTAGATACTTCACTTAGGATAATAGTCTCCAGCTCCATCCAAATTGTTGCAAAAGGCATTAATTCATTCTTTTTTATGGCTGAGTAGTACTCCTTGGTATACATACATCACATTTTGTTAATCTACCCATGAATTGATGGGCACTTGGGTTGATGGCACATCTTTGCAATTGTGAGTTGAGCTGTAATAAACATTCGAACACAGGTGTCTCTTTGATAAAATGACTTATTTTCCTTTGGATAGATACACAGCAGTGGAATTGCTAGATAGAGTGTTAGGTCTACTTTTAGTTCTTTGAGGAATCTCCATACTTTTTTCCATAGAGGTTGAACTAGTTTACAGTCCCACCAGCAGTGTATAAGTGTTCCTTTCTCTCTACATCCACATCAGAAGCTATTGTTTATGGACTTTTTAATAAAATCCAGTCAAACAGTGGTAAGATAATATTGTGGTTTTAATTTGCACTTCCCTGATGATTAGCGATGTTGAGAATTTTTTAAGATGTTTATTGGCCATTTGTCTATCTTCTTTTGAAAAGCTTCTGTTCATGTTTTTTGCCCACATTTTAATGAGGTTTTGTTTTGTTTTGTTTTTCATTCTTGCTGATTTGTATGAGATTTCGAATATTAGTGCTTGATTGGATGTATGGTTTGTGAATATTTTGTCCCATTCTGTAGGTTGTCTGTTTGCTCTGTTGATTATTTACTTTGCTGTGCAGAAGCTTTTTAATTTAATCAAGTCCCATTTATTTATTTTGCTGCTGTAATTGCCATTGGGGTCTTAATCATAAATTCTTTGCCTAGGCTGATATCTAGAAGAGTTCTTTCTTCGCGATTCCTCTAGAATTGTCCCAGATCTGCACATCAGGTCATCTGTCCTTGAATCTTACAAACAAGCTATTGGATATTCATTGCTTCCCTTACAAAAGGGCCCTGGGATACTTGGGTAATTAATCCAGCTTTTCCAGTGACCAGCTTTGCATAAAGAGGTCAGAAAAGATTACTGGACTTTCCATTTCATCTTCAGCATCTGAAGAGCTTGGAAGTCATCACTTCCATCTTCACAGCATGAAAAGTTGAAGAAATGGGCTTTACTTGGGCACATCAGAGAACTAAAGTCATAGGGCAAACCACTACTGTGTAAGTGGAGAGACAGGCAAATCCAGAGAGGCACAGCGAAGATATATTTACTTGAGAAGATACCATTGGACCCATAAACTGGTAGGAGCAGTTAAACAGTTAATTTTTTTTTAATCAATTACTGGAGGCTGAGTAAGGACCAGCCCAGAACTGAGAAAGCCCTGGAACTGTAGACGCAGAGGGCTCCACAATTGTATGCACTTTTCCACGTCTAAGTGCATCAAGTTTTCACAATGAGGAACCAAGAAAGATCCATGTATTGCTGTGGAAGTGGCAGGAGGGTAGAAATCACAGTGAAATATGCACATAGAATCTTCCACAGTGATGACCTATTTGCAGGGGTGGAAAACTAGACCAGAACTTTATTTTGCCTAGAGTATAGGCATTCCTCCCACTCCAGCCCTTTTCCTTTCCTGTATCACAAAGGGTTAAAAAAATGCTATGCTAATAAAGAAATATCTATGAAGGTCACAGCCCAGGAACACAGACCCATT
>NW_012147830.1:2415167-2416036 GCF_000956105.1 Propithecus coquereli | reverse complement strand
ATTAGTTTGTAGATTCTGGATATTAAACCTTTGTCAGATGTATAGTTTGAGAATATTTTCTCTCATTCTATAGGTTATCTATTTATTCTGTTAATTATTACCATTGCTGTGAAAAAACTGTTTAGTCTAATTAAGTCCTATTTATTTATTTTTGTTTCTATTGTATGTGCTTTTGAGGTCTTGGTCATAAATTCTTTGTCTAGGCCAATATTCAGAAGAGTTTTTCCTACGATTGTTTTCTAGAATTTTTAGGGTGCTGAGTCTTATATTTAAGTGTTTCATCCATCTTTAGTTAATTTTTATGTGATGAGAGAAGCCATAACTGCCAGCATGCACATTATTTAAACATTGTGCATAAGCACATTGATTTAATTCTCACACCATTCTATGAGACGAATATTTATTCTTTTGAACAGATGAGGAACTCAGTAATTCAGGAATATATGCCTTTCTGTATCATTGTGGTTCCATATTAATTGATTAACCTATGAATTTCTTATCTAATATGGTCAAATAAATTCATTTATTCAAGATTCTTCTAACATTTACTTAAGCTTCTAAAACCTTGTAAATGTCACCAATGTCAACTGATTGCTTTAATGATTCTGAATGTAAAGTCTGTATCTAATTTTAAGAAACTTATGCTTATGCTCGATGAGTAAGAATTTAAGTTTTCCTGTAAGCCCTTTATTGTATATAGGCGTGTGTATGTGTGCACTTGTGTCTGTGGTTGTGTCTGTGTGTGTTTGTGAGCATGTGTGGATTTATGGATTTTATTAAAAAAAAAAAAAAAAGCAACTCTGATTTTTCCCTGTAGGCTCTTTGTTTTATAGTACTCGATGTGTGCTAATCCATTTCCTTCAATCTTT
>NW_012147830.1:2413634-2415117 GCF_000956105.1 Propithecus coquereli | reverse complement strand
TAACTAGAAGGGGGAGAGAAGAAAGACTTGCAATTTTTAAAGTGAAAATTATATGATATCAAACTAACCTAGTAACAATGAAACCAGATTAAAGGAAATGATTTGAGGAACATTTGAGAAATAAAAATGACAGGAATTTGTGAACTATTAAATGTAGAAGATAAAGGGAAAAATGAAAAGTAAGGAGAGATATATTCATTATTACAGGCACTTTCAGCAAATGTATATAGAACTGTTTTTTATATTTCAAACTTACGTCTCTACACAGTACCTTTGAAAGAGAGAGAACATACAGGATAACTTAGGCATAACAGAAAAAGGAAAAGTTCAGTTTCATGCATATGATTATTGGCATACCCCTGCAACATCTGGTGATTATCTATTATATATTGCAAATAAAGACTTAAAATTTGGAAAAAATAAAATTGAACTGCAAGAAATACCTTGGTCTCAGCAAAAATGAAGTTGAAGGATGAACATTAAAAAATGTCTGTGGAGTAAACTCAAAAAGAACTAAGGAAGGAAGAATCTGTAACTAGAAGGGAAGGGTTTTCAAGTTCCTATAGCAAGATGTTACACAGGATTATCCGAGTATATAAGTTTTTAAATGGAATTATGAAATGAAATAGAGAAAAACATTGAAGATGAGCTAAGTAAGTTATGTTTAATAAGGTTGGCTTCATAGTGTCCAAAGATTTTGACTTTTTTTTCTTAGATCTGAGTGTCATGCTGAGGCTTAGAATATTGGAGGGCTTAAATAATGATTAATTTAGATAAGGGAAAGCCTTTCCCCTAACTCTCCAACAAAATCTGAATTTAGCAAACTACAGCTTAAATGACATTTTGTAGTCTTTCCTCCTGCAAAAGGGTTTTATAGAGTGATAAACCCAGAATTTATCAATGAATGGATTTAAATAACTTTTAAGTACTTTTTATTTTGCTAACTAAGAAGCAATATGTGTCATTCCAATGAATGACTTAAAATAAAATTTGTAATGATAAGATAATTTGCTAAGGGAATTTATGAATACAAAATACTAATATAATAAGCATTTTTAAAATCTCCAGTTTAGAGTAACAAATGGCATAATGAAACACAAATGTGGCATATAAAAGGCTCTAAGCTTACTGACGTATAAGTGATTCTTCTTTTAATTTAGGAGAATAAACATCCTCTGTCAATATTTTCATACCCCAAACATATGCACATTAGATATGTGGGAGTTCTATATATGTCTTCATATACATGTACTTATATCCACGTGTATCACTTGGGCTATAGCTATGAAACAAATATCGAGAAGACATGAAAAAATATAAAAGTCCAAATAAATGTTTGTTGTTAATACTGTATACTTATTTAGAGTAAAGGCTGAATTTTGAGAAAATTCTTAGAAATAACATAATGCAGTACACATATATGCCAATTGTCCTGCAAAATATTGACTTAAGAGACAATCCTTAATCTCATTTTGCTGAAATT
>NW_012147830.1:2410584-2413584 GCF_000956105.1 Propithecus coquereli | reverse complement strand
ATAAGGTATAACTATCATTTAAAACTTTGATTTTTTGGCCAAGCATGGTGCCTCACACCTGTAATCCTAGTACTCTGGGAGGCCAAGGCGAGAGGATTACATGAGGTCAGGAGTTTGAGATCAGCCTGAGCAAGAGCAAGACACCCCCACCCTTGTCTCTACTGAAAAAACAGAAAAAAATAGCTGGGCATGGTGGTGCTCACCTGTAGTACCAGCTGCTCAGGAGACTGAGGCAAGAGGATCACTGGAGCCCAGGAGTTTGAGGTTGCTTTGAGATAGGCTGATGCCATGGCTATCTAGCCTGGGCAACAGAGGAAGACTCTGTCTCAAAAACAAAACAAAACAAAAACCCTTGATTTTTTTTCCTAATTTTGTCATTGGACATCTCTTCAAATTGATCGTTGTGTCCTCCTAAAAGTTCCATCAATGTTTTTAAACAGTTGGTTTTCTAACTCAAGAGGTTTTAGGCTAACCTTATATTGTCCCAGAACGAAGGGCTGTAAAAACAGATGAAGCTTCTCTCACTTGCCCGCCTCTCACCTCCCGTTGTACAGCCCAGTTCCTGACAGGCCACAGACTGGTACTAGTCCACAGCCCGGGGGTTGAGGACCTCATCTTTCCAAGATAGGCAGTCAGCTTAAGTAACAAATATCTGTACCTTGCTATGTTAACACATGGTAAATCATGAAAAATACATTTAATTGGTGCAAGGACCATTTTGGGCTTCCATTTATGCACACAGATGAAAATTGGAAATGTTCTCTGTGTTACAAATAATATTTTTTGGACACCAAAGATTAGCTGAGTATCCAGGATATGCACAGGTTTGAAAGTATTTACTCATTAGTTAAGACCTGATCTGCTATTACTTAACCAGGACATCAAAAATATAAACTGTTGTTGTTGCTGTAATTTTGTCCTGTACATCCCCAGCAATAAAGTGTGGGCATTCCCAAACTAAAAATCTCCACAGATTAAGGGCTTTGTCTGCCTAAGTGGGCACATTGTTTAGAAATTATCACTCATGATTACATATTTCATAAGTGCATTCTGAAGATGGTGTAAATCGCTTTGAGAATACTCATATTGTGATGTTTTAATTCCAAGGTCTAAGTACTTGTGATTCATTACACTTATTCTAACATAGTAAAAGCTTATTGCTTATGTTTGCATCTCTCTTTTTATTATTTACTATTTATTTAGTTCAGTACAACTAAGAGTTATAATACACCAAGTACAATGTTAGGGAAAGAAATATTCTATTATTATCAAGATCTGGTCCCAATTATTTTATTTATGAAATAGTCAAGTATATGTCTCAATTCGTTAGTATAAAAAATGAGGTTTTAATAACTACATTGTATCCCCTCTAGAATGTTGTGAACATTAAATGAGATAAAGTATATGAGATTAGTTATCTTTGCAATATAAAATATTCAGCACTCAAAAGTGTTAGTTGAATAGTTGATGAATTATTGACTAAGACTATCCAAAACCTCCCAACCAACACACAATAATGTTTGGTAAATGTGCACACTAATTGAGCTCTGGGCCAAAAGAACTCTCCTAATAAGTTTCACCTTTGAAAATGTATTCTCTATACTGATGCCTCGTTTGGATTTCTTCCTCATTTAAACAAAGTATAAAGTATAATAATAATAAATGTTATGTTTTACCTGCCAATATGAATCCATGCCAGTTCTAAAGGAAACACATTCAAAATGACACATGGTGACAAATTATAATGCAGTCTGAATGAGGCATAAAGTTCTGCAAAGTCCAAATTTTGGCAGGTCTTCTGGTTTTACTGCCAATTCTTTGCCAAAATTCTATTTGATAGATGAGAACAATTTGTCTTTTTGGACATTCATGAATAAGACACTACGGACTTTGAATTATACATAGAGAGGTGAAATTCACTTTTCATCTTTGAATTTGGTAGATGAATATGCAAGTAGAATTAAATGTCCCAGATGTCTTGCCAATTTAAACTACAATAAATCTAAATGTTCAGACTAGTTCAACCAAATTACAGTATCTTATACACAGAAGGCATTCCATATATGTTTGTTATTCTTATTGATGATACTAATAGCATCTTTAAAAATACATATAAATGATACCTTATTTGCTATTGAACACTTTTATTCTGAAGGATAGAGTTTATATTCCCCATCCTGCACAAACTCACCTAATGTGCAATTTTGAGGTATTTCTGGGATATTAGAGATTGCAAATACAGATTGAAATCTCAGAAAAGATTATGAATGACATAAATATCTGAGATTTTGCATAAATTGAAGGCAATAAATCTTCTAAAATATTGTTTATGAAGCCAGGTCATTCAGAATTAGGAAGACCAATGTATCTGTATGAGTAAACCAAGTTAGAATGACTTTTATTAAAAAGTCCAAAAACAAAACATGCTGGTGCGAATGCAGAGAGAAAGGAATACTTATACACTGTTGGTGCAACTGCAAATTAGTACAACCCTTATGGAAAACAGTATGGAGATTCCTTAAAGAACTAAAAATAGACCTACCATTCAATCCAGTAATTCCACTATTGGGTATCTACTCAAGGGAAAAAAGATTTTTCATCAAAAAGACACATGCACTGGAATGTTTATTGCAGCACAATTCACAAGTGCAAAGATATGGAATCAAACCAAGTGCCCATCAATTCATGAGTGGATTGATAAAATGTGGTATATTTATACCATGGCATACAACTCAGCCATAGAAAAAGATGAATACCTTTTGCAACAATTTGGATGGAACTGGAGACAATTCTCCTAAGTGAAGTATCTAAAGAATGGAAAAACACCACATGTACTCATTATTAAATTGGAAAGAACCAACAAGGACACATGTACACATAAGGAAGTAAACTTCAGTGGAAATCAGCCAGGTGGGAGCGGGGCAGAGGGGAGGGTGAAAAAACCTACCTAGTGGGTACAAGGAACACTCTTTAGGTGATGGGCACACGTATAGCTGAGAC
>NW_012147830.1:2408337-2408854 GCF_000956105.1 Propithecus coquereli | reverse complement strand
CTCAAAAATCTCTTGAGGATTCCTCTTTTGGAAACACTTATGGAGACATTTTACTGGTGAATTAAGAAAATCAATCTCAATTACTTTAAATTCATACCTAATTTTAAACTCCTAATGGATTTTTCTCAATGTGATTGCTCACTTTATTTACCAGACTTAGATCTGAAAGACTCTTAGCTATTAAGACAATTAAATTCACCTCGAAAATATGAAATGCTGCTTTAAAAGTGGATATTAAGAAATATGATCTAAAAGTACCTGAAGGCAGTTTTAAAAGAGTTCTAGTGTTTTTAAGATTCACATGTGGTATTATTTTTTAATTAGCAAATTTTATTTTTAAATAAGTATTGGGTTCAAAGCAAGACTGAATGAAAAATGCAGGAAGTTTCCAAATACCTCCTGCCCTGCACATGCATAGCCTCTCCCTCTATGGATACCCCTTTCTACAGCGTTACATTTGTTACCGTCAATTAACCTACACTGACACATCACTGTTACCCATCTCTGTTACATTAGG
>NW_012147830.1:2406620-2408287 GCF_000956105.1 Propithecus coquereli | reverse complement strand
CTGGACTTTCCATTTCATCTTCAGCATCTGAAGAGCTTGGAAGTCATCACTTCCATCTTCACAGCATGAAAAGTTGAAGAAATGGGCTTTACTTGGGCACATCAGAGAACTAAAGTCATAGGGCAAACCACTACTGTGAAAGTGGAGAGACGGGCAAATCCAGAGAGGCACAGCGAAGATATATTTACTTGAGAAGATACCATTGGACCCATAAACTGGTAGGAGCAGTTAAACAGTTAATTTTTTTTTAATCAATTACTGGAGGCTGAGTAAGGACCAGCCCAGAACTGAGAAAGCTCTGGAACTGTAGACGCAGAGGGCTCCACAATTGTATGCACTTTTCCACGTCTAAGTACATCAAGTTTTCACAATGAGGAACCAAGAAAGATCCATGTATTGCTGTGGAAGTGGCAGGAGGGTAGAAATCACAGTGAAATATGCACATAGAATCTTCCACAGTGATGACCTATTTGCAGGGGTGGAAAACTAGACCAGAACTTTATTTTGCCTAGAGTATAGGCATTCCTCCCACTCCAGCCCTTTTCCTTTCCTGTATCACAAAGGGTTAAAAAAATGCTATGCTAATAAAGAAATATCTATGAAGGTCACAGCCCAGGAACACAGACCCATTCAATGTCTGATGTTTAATTATAAGATTACAGAATGGTTCTCCTCCCCGACACCTTGCCACTACATCAACAGGTCCCTGGTATAATGACAGTGGATTACACACATCTACAAAACCAACACACACTCACACACACCCACACACATCCACACACCTACACACAGTCACACCCCCCACAAAACCACTGACGGCCACACACTTTCACACATACTTCTGTGAAGAAGTACTTAGGGTAGCCAAAAATCCAGAGAAAATACTCAAGGAATTTGAAGCTTCTGCCGCCTATACTGCAGCAAACATTACAGAGACCAACCCCTAGCCAGATTAACATAAATTCTGACATTAAAGGCATGTATATCTCAGTCTCTAATATTTGATTCAAAACATATGGCTGTCAAATAAAATAAAATAGCATTCCAAAAGTAAAAACAAAACCGAACAAAAATCCCCACATTTCAAACATACAAAGTACAAATAACAAGGATAAAATCCAGACTCATTTAAGAAACAGATATTGGAATTACCAAGCAGGAGATTTAAAATAACTAAAGTTAATATAGTAAGGGCTCTAATGGAAAAAGTACATGTTATGCAAGATCATATCTAAGCAGGCAGATTGAAATTCTAAGAAGATCAAAAGAAAATGTTAGAAATCCACAATGCTGTAAATGAAACCAAGAATGCCTTTAGTGGGCTCATCATTTGATTGAACTCAGTGAAGACAGAAGCAGAGAGCTTAAAGATATGTCAATAGAAACTTCTAAAAATAAAATTTAAAAAGAAACATAAATAGAAATACACACACATACACTCACACATATCAAGCACAGAACAGAAAAAAATATCCAAGAACTTTGGGGCAATTTCAAAATATGTAACAAATACATAATTGTGATACCAAAGGAAAAGAGAGAATAGGGTAGACAGGTCTTGATTTAACAGTCATTGATGATTTGGGTCTGAATCAACTATTACTGCTTGATTGTAAAAAGGTGAATTTCTATTCTGTTATTCCTTCTAAATTTATCAATTGATATTA
>NW_012147830.1:2395934-2396247 GCF_000956105.1 Propithecus coquereli | reverse complement strand
GCAATACTGAGCGCCTCCATCTGCTTTGACTACCAAGAGATCCAAACCTTTTGGGGTCAAAAAATATTTGTATTTATTTCAATTAAAAGTACACTTAGAAGCCTGTTCTGGAAGTTGTTCCTAGCTAGCACATGCAGAAACCAATTTATTTTTCTATAGTTGCAACCTATAATGAGACATTTTTAATAGTGAAAACCTTAGTGAGGAAGGAGTGGACATGTTAATATGGCCCCATAAATAGAGTACATATGTAAAGATTTGAAGATTCTTTAACATCAAACAATAAGCAATTTGGTTCAATTGTTTTGTGAGG
>NW_012147830.1:2395356-2395884 GCF_000956105.1 Propithecus coquereli | reverse complement strand
TTTTTTTTATTTTAATCAATTTCGGTAAATGACTAACAGTATCATTGTTCCCAAAGTATAGTTCTATTGAGAGAAACACCAGATTGCCTCTAAATTATATTCTCCCCCAATGCTTAATTTGCCACTACTCTATTCATTTGGAATTTTCATCCCATATTGAGAGACTGTGGGAGTAGTGCAGGATTGCTACAAGAATCATCCTGGAAAACATAAAAGATATCTTTATCATTGCAGTGGTCTTTACTGTTAGTTTTAGATTTGGCAGACATTCAAGGTCTTTGTGGAAGCAAGAATTCCTCCTCACAAGTTTTTCCACTGTATTCATTAACATGCATACATTTGTGTAAGCTTATTCATGGTTTAGGAACTTTTCTATGACCCATCTGGTAGCTGGAAATAGTATAGTATATTTATCTCATTAATTCACAGACACTGGTTCAAATTTTACTTAAAGGACTAACAGTATTTTGAGATGTGGTATAAGAACAGGTAAAAACCTTGGGCTCCATTATCCAAAGTGGGGCACCA
>NW_012147830.1:2393202-2393582 GCF_000956105.1 Propithecus coquereli | reverse complement strand
AAATAGATTGTTTTGAGAGAACAATAGGAGAAAATATTAACGGTAGTGGGATTAGGGAAAACCACTTCTCTGAAGAAATGACATTGAGGCCAGGACTAGAAGGAATGAGTTTGGGATACCAAGAGAGGAGCTAAGGAAAAGTTTAAGGTCATTGAGCTTGGAATAGCCCTGAGCAACTTCTAGAAGGCCCACGTGGCTGAAGTGAGTGACCACTAAAAGTGTTTAATGTGGTAGCAGATGATGAGCCACGAGTGTATGTGAGATTAGGTCATGCAAGCAGCATTTAGGAATTAAACATTTACTGTAAGGTTAATTTTAAAAAATTAAGTTTGTAAGTAGGTGAATGATCTATATCGATTTAAAACTTACTTATAAAAAAT
>NW_012147830.1:2389984-2390296 GCF_000956105.1 Propithecus coquereli | reverse complement strand
AAAATAAAATAAAAAAATTGATGAGAGCAATTGGCCCAATAAAAGTTGCAACTGTCTTCTTAGTTTTCGGACCTGATTCAGTTTTTAGATTAGATCTCACTGACTGAAAGTAAAACTAGATCCAGGAGGAGGGAACTTGTAACACCAGATCAAATGTAGGTGATAATGATTTCTTCAGATATTCTATAAAGGATCTTTGGACATTTTTTTAGTTAACTGTATATGGGGGAAACAGGGACACTCAAACATTTTGAGGACTCTTGAACACAGGATTAAATTTGACAGCAATAGCCAGAGACTGAAAGTGTCATC
>NW_012147830.1:2388788-2389934 GCF_000956105.1 Propithecus coquereli | reverse complement strand
TATAAAATTTGGTGCCTACCACTATGAAGAAAGGAAAATATCTGCAGTACTTTTTTTGGCTTCTGGAGGCAGCATATTCCAGACCTGAGATTAAATCTCTATTCCATATATTGGGTGAAACAAAAGACTTTCAGCTTTGTGTCCCACCTAGCAGATTAAAGTGTTTTGTAGCAGTCTAATCTGTGATGGTAGCAGCCCTGCTGCTTGTGCCATATGTCCCAGGAGGCCCAATAGTGTTATAGATACCAGTGGTGGAAAAAGAGACAGTGTTTAGTTTATGGCAAGTCTCAATAGAAGAATTACAATTTAAATCCCTAAATTTCTAGAGCAAAGTCAGGCCATGTGAAGAAGAGAATTAGGAACATTTTGAAAAACAACTCCTAGCATGTTACTGGACCTGGGTACAGATACAGCCCCTGATTATGAGACACAAAGAGACCGCAAAGCCAGAACTACTCATCATGCACTGAGTTCTGTCTGACCCCCTCAGTCATAAGGTTTGTTGGATCAGCAATAATCCAGTGGAAATGGTAATATCCTGACTGAGCGTGATTAGCACCAGAGAACACAGTACACTAGAAGCACATAGCCCATGACACCATGCCAGGTGCAGCTGCTGAGTCAGTGCCTCCCCACACCCATCTAAGAAAGCTAAAGGGTCTCTAGGACTAGCTGATAAAGAAGAAATAAATTTGCACCTGGTTCAGGGATAGGCTATCTTGGAATGTGGGTACAAGTTGAAAATGGATGAGAGCTTCACAACAAGCCCACTCGGAGGTCACCTCTAAAGGCAGTGATGAAGACAAATTTTCCCAATGGACAGAGATCTAAGTAGTATATCTAGTGCACTTTGTATGACAAAAGAATTCTTACTCTCCATAAGAATTCATAGGCAATGGGAAATATATTGGCTAGAGAGTCTTGGAGGAGAAGAATTAGAAAACTGGGAATAAGGAGGTCTCAGATAGAGGCATTTAGCTTGATGGATGGTAATTATCATGATGTGTGAAGATCTTTCCATTGTATGTTAAAGTTTGGTAGAAAGCATTCGCAATGAAACAAGTGCTAAACTGCTAAATGTCCAATATTAGATAGTTAGTAATGGCAGCAGTTACAGACTTGGTCAGTAGGAACCCCCATAGCGTC
>NW_012147830.1:2386357-2388738 GCF_000956105.1 Propithecus coquereli | reverse complement strand
TGGGAAAAGTCTAGCTTACCGTTGCTTGCAGTGGTATGCTTGGGATTTCATGTTTCCTGTTACCCCAACACTGTCCTCTGTGGGCAACAATGCTCATTTCCTAGTAGAAAACGTTTCCACCAGGGAACACAGCAAAACTCCTATTGAGCATTTTAGAATATTGGTGTGAAGGGCAAAACTAGGGATCACCAGAATGTCGGAGTAATTAACCCTGGCCTTTAGGAAGAAGTAGGGATGCTGTTAAACAACGGGTACTGGGATGAATATATTTTGCATAACGCAATTCACTTGGGTACCAATTAGGTACCAATTCTTTGTTTAATTTTAATAATAAATGGGCAGCCTCTCTGAGCTGAGAAAAATCTATGATCAAGGACTTAAGCAATATCCAGGATGAGAATCTGGGTCACATCCCCAGGTAAGCAACCAAGACCTGCAGAAGTGATAGCTGTAGCTGGAGAAAATTGAGAATTGATAGGAGAGGGAATGAGATGATGAATATCAGTTGTATCTCTCATGCTGTGCAGCAGTAAGAGCATTAATTTTTCCCACTAACATTTTAAATTTCCCCCAGGAAGAAAAGCTTACTAGATCGGGGCTGCTCACAGAACTTATACAAAAATAGTAGGCTGGGCAGCACCAGGGATGGACCATGATGGATGCTGCAAGGTGCTGCCCGAATTCCATTTTAGGAATAAACACTTATTACTCTAGCCCCTGGCTGTGCCATAGGCAGACACTCTCAGCTTTCAACTTTTTCAGGGATTAACTGGGCTCAGAAGCTTCTATTTAAGGTCACACAGATTGATGCAGGTAAAAGAGCTCAGACCTCTCACCAGAAATGATGAGATTTCCAAAGTGTTATCCCTCCTTTGAAACTCCCCTCTGTGTTGGCTGAGCCTTTCTGTAAGACTGTGTCATAGATCGGCCTCTGCCAAATCCTGATTTCTTCCTTCCCTTTCATGACAATTTTCACTAAAGAATTGGCTTTCTAAGGAAACAAACCTGCAACAGTACAAGGAAGTAAAAGAACAGAGTATATGAGTCAGGGGCCTATATTATATAGGGTCTTCAGGAAGGATATACTTTGATTTTGGTCAATGTAAAATCTAAACATTTTTAATTTAATCACAAAATAACTAAACTATAAAAGTAGTGGAGGAAATCTGGGGATTTTTTTAAAAAATAATTTTTATTTTATTTGGACAGAAAAATATACTCTTACACAAAATCTAAAAGTCATAAAATATTGATAAAATCGATGGCATAAAAGTTCAAAAGAAAGTGAAATAGTCATAGAAAAAGAGCTCTGCCAATTGGATAAAGTACAAATATTAAAAGGAAAAAATCCTTCCATATCACAGAGAAATTCCTTTAGTTTATACAGAAGTAGTTCTGACAGTTTAATAAAATAGGATAAAGATGATTGATTTGAGAAATCCTGGGAGTTTGTCTTGTAAATCTTGTTGGAAGAGAGAGACAAAAGAAAAGGCTAAGAATAAGCCTATAGCCTGTGACTCTTGCCCTAAGGTAGGGAGGAGAGGAAGAATATGTTGGCATGCTCTTTTTGATAGACACGTGATAGATACTTGAGAGTAGATTTCTAGCAAACAATTAAATGTACAGTTTTGAAGCTTAAGAAAGAAGTATGGCCTTGCAGGGAGTATAGAGCCATGGTCCTGGAACCATACGGCGGCACCAACAATCCACAGTGCAAGTTACTCAGCTTTTCTGTAGCTCAGGATCTTTATGCTTACTATGGAAATATTAACGATTACCTCAAATTGTTATGATAATTATGATTTAATAGATATAAAGCACTGAAAGAAGTACTCAACATATAGTCAGTACAGAATGCACATTAACTGCTATTAGTCTTAGTAGTACAGATACTGGAATTATCAGAAAATAGTCATTTGATGATTGAAGGCACTGGTAAGAAAAAGGTAGAATGAAAAGAGAATAATCTTGGTTATGGAGACTAAGAAATGTTTGGATTACATGGCACTCTTAAATACTGTGACCTAATCAGTAAGAAAAATTTTGAAAAATGGAACACAACAAATGTGAGTAAACAAGGAGCAAATACTTAAGTGCCAAAGCCTTGGAGTCCACAAGTAAGATAAGCACTAAAATGCGTGTATAGGATTGAGTAGTTATATTGATTTTCAATATCATAACTATACATAATCCCCATATGGATCACTATTAATAATACCACAGAGCAGTGTATTTGAGGGATAGTTGGGTTTCTGAATTATGCCTTATGTTTCCAACCCAACCACACCAAGATATTCATACTCCTAATCTTCAAAACAATGATGAAGATTAGTAGAAAATGGCAAGTTCAAGTACAAAATAATATCAATTAATGATAATGT
>NW_012147830.1:2374944-2385692 GCF_000956105.1 Propithecus coquereli | reverse complement strand
AGTTGAAAGCCTAATTCATTTCTATTTCTAATTTATTAATAAATGCATCTAAGACTAAAATACCTCTATACCAGGAACTATTGACAAATATTTGTATGTAACATTTTCATTGAAAAATAGTTCTAAAATAACTTGTAATTTACATTTTTATTTTCCCTTTACTGCTGTTATTAAAAATATTATTCCATTTGTTTTTTGTTTTAAATTTCTGTGGCATAACTTGACTGGTTATTTGTTGAATAATTTCCTCTTCTCCCTACAATGCAGCTGGATTACATTTCCCGATCTGCACTACAGTTAGAATTCGTTGGAAATTTAGCCAATAGAACGTAAATAATGTTGCTGTGTTCCTCTGTTAGGTCTGGTCTATAAAAATTTCTCTTGCACAGTATATTAGTTTCCAAGGATTAAAATAATATAACACAAAGTGAGTGGCTTAAAACAATAGAAACTTATTCTCTCACAGTTCTGAAGACTAGATTTCCAAAATCCAGGTGTCAGCAGGATTGTTTTTTCCTGGTAGACCTGAGGGAGAATCTGTTCTATGCCTCTCTTCTACTTTCTTGTAATGACTGGCAATGCGTGACATTCCTTGGTTGTAGATGCATCACTTCAATGTCTGTCTTCATCACTGCATGGCACTGTTTCTATGTGCATGTGTGTGTCTCTTTTCCTCTACTTTAATCAGTCATATTGAATTACAGCCCAGCCTCATTCATTATGACTTCGTCATAACTTGATTGTATATGCAAAGATTGCATTTCCAAATAATGTCACATTCATATGCATTGGGGATTAGGGCTTGAACCTATATTTAGGGGGACACAATATACCCTGCAATAATCAGTTCACTACATTTTTCCCACTTTTATTATTTTATGCTAAAGGGCACAATGAATGTGCAAGGCGCTTGTTGAAAGTGTCAGAGCAAGAAGGTTATATTTTTATGCTATATTATGTTATATAATATTATATTACATTATAGTATATTTTTGAAATGTTCTATATTTAATTTTGTCTGTTTGATCCATTAGTTTCTCTGGAAAGTTACTAAAACTCACCCTTTATATTTCTGGTTGTGTTCATTTCTGTTAATATCTGATTTGCATAATGTTTTTTGATGCTATGTTACATTTTAAAAAATCATGGTTGCTACATCTTTATGAGTGATTGTACTTTTTATCAACATGTAGTTGTGGAAGGTAATTTATGCTCATCAAATTGCTGCTTATTTACTCCTGCTAGCCATTTGAAAGTGCTGTGCTTTTCTGACTTCTTAAATACAACTTGCTTTGGCTAATGAAATGAGAAAACAAATGACACATGTCACTTCTGGGTGAAAGTATTTAATAGCTTGTGTATGAGTCCCCATGTTCTCTTCTACTAAAACAAATGCTGGCATCTCATGCTAAATGGCAATAGCATAATTCAGTGAACTTATCTTCTCAGCCAGCTCTTGTACTGAAATATTAAGATTCCTTTTTACTGTAGCACAAACTAGCTTATCATGAATGATACAATAATGATCATTTTACTGATATTAATATGTTTCAATTAATACTATTTTATTCTATTTTAACTATGCAACATCGATTTTCTTTTTATTATTATAATGCCTTAAGATTTTTCATCTTCTTTTTTAGCCATTCCTCAACACGACATTTTAGTGTTACCCGTAAGAAAGAGTATACAATTGGATCCTTTTTTTTTTCCAACTTAGCAGTCCATCATTTAATAGGTAAGGTTAATTTATTTTTAACTATTTACAGTGTTACATTTAAATTTATTTTTGCCATTTTAGTGGCGCTTTCTATAACCAATGGTTTTCTTTACTATTTATTTACTTTTTTTGCCTTTTAGTTATAATATTTTATTTATTTCATTTTGCGCATATTATAATACATGTGGTAGATTTTATTTCCTTTTTTTAAGAAACATTTTGATGTTTTATTTTACCATAAATATTCCAATAAAGTGTCAAACTGTTAAAATTCCAAGCATTTTTGGAAACAAAAATAAAACATGAGGTTTTACCAACTGGACCAAGACATCAAACTGCAGAAGAAAAGTTTGAAGATAGTAGAGGTTGGTTCATGAAATTTAAAGACAGATGCTGTCTTCATAACGTAAAGTGTAAGGTGAAGCAGCAAATGCTGACGTAGAAGCTGCAGAAAATTATCCAGGAGATCTAGCTAAGATAACCAATGAAAGTATCTAGACTAAATAATAGATTTTTAGTGTAGACTAAACACCCTTCTATTGGAAGAAGATGCTTTCTAGGACTTTCATGGTTAGAGAGGAGAAATCAATGTCTGTCTTGAAGTTTTCAAAAGACAGGCTGACTCTCTTCTCAGGGGCTAATGCAGCTGGTGACTTTAAGTTAAAACCAATGCTCATTTACCATTTTAAAAATCTTAGAGCTCTTAAAAATTAAGCTAAATTACTCTGCCTGTGCTCTACAAACAGAACAACAATGTCTGGATGACAGCACATCTGCTTGCAGCATGGTTTACTGAACATTTTAAGCCAACCGTTGAAACCTACTGCTCAGAAGATCCCTTTTAAAATATTACTGCTCATTGACGATACGCCTGGTCATCCAAGAGATCTGATGGATTAATGTTATTCTCATGCCTGCCAACTAAAATTCCATTCTGCAGCTCAGGAATCGAGGAATAATTTCAACTTTAACTGTTCTTTCAGAAATATGTTTTGTAAGGTTATAGATCATGATTCTTCTGATGGATCTGGGCAAAGTAAATTGAAAACCTTCTTGAAAGGATTCACCATTCTAGATACCATTAAGAACATTAAGAATGTTTGTGAGGAAGAAGATAAAATATCAAAACTGACAGGAGTTTGAACGAAATCAATTCTAACCCTCATGGATGGCTTTAAGGGGTTCAAGACTTCAGTGGAGGAAATAACTGAGTACATGGTAGAAACAGCAAGAGAACTAGAATTAGAAGTAGAGCCTGTAGATGTGACTGAATTACTGCAATCTTGTGATAAAACATGAACAGATAAAGAATTGCTTTTATGAATGAGCAAAGAAGCTAGTTCCTTGATATGGAATCTACTCCTGGTGAAGATCCTCTGAACATCATTGAAATGACACAAAGGATTTAGAACATAATATAGAGTTAGTTGATTTCGATCAGTCAGCAGCCATCAAGATTGAAGCAAGACTCTCCACCAGCAAAAACTTTACAACTTGGTGAAGGTTCAGATGATCACTAGCATTTTTTAGCAATAAAGTAAATAAATAAACTTATTCACAGAGATAACTTATTCGTTAAAGAACTCTGCATTGCCTGCATTTGCCATTTCCATTCTCTATCTCCCTCGTTGACTTTCCTGCTGGTGTTTCCTGTGCTCACCTACAAAATAAACTATATGAAAAAATAAACAATTGAATCTTTATTTCAACAGATGCTTCCAGGGGAAAAATAAACTAAGAGAGAATACAACAAAGGGAATGGTCAACTCTATCTTAGTGGGAGTTAGAACATGTTTAAAATTGAGAAATTCAATGTCTTAAATCAAAGATAAGTCATAGCTCCTGCTAGGCATTCAGGCGAGCATCTCATGGCTCACACTTCAAGGGTCACTCAGGAGGAAATCACTATAGGGGTTGGATAACTAGTGAATGAGATTCGAAAGACATATTGGTGTCACTAGATAGAACTATCAGATGGAAAAAGAAAGTATAGTACCTAATTGAACTGCCATATCCTTCTACTAAAATTCACATATTATAGCAATATAAGAAAATATAAACAAAACAAAATTCAGTCTACTGAAAATAAAAAACCCAATTTAATTCTCTGATCAGTGCTATAGTAGTGAGAGATTTAAATCAAACATGGATTATGCTCAATAACATGCTAACATGAATCCAGTTGACTGATTCTTTTTTTTTCCTTTTTCTGGTTTGGCACATTTAAGCACTGCCTAAATTCTTTTAGCCAGCTATCCTCAAGAGAGTTTAAAAATATATGAGCAGCTAAATACCATTCCTAATTAAGTTCAAATCCTTAATGATATGTTTCTTAAGAAATATGTTTTAGGGTCATTCTGATTTGAACAAAGCTACCTAAGAGGCATCTCCGTAGAAGATTCATAATACAGTTTGTTTTAAATTCCATCATGGTATTAATATTTTATCCTGCTATAGACAGTGTGTGTTGAAATTGTACAGAGATGTTAGCTTGGAACAGGGAAGAAAAATGAATACTTGTAATGAAATACATAAAACCAAAGAAGTTAGACATGGAAAAGTCTTTATGGATCATTGCTGCTATGGCCTCCCAAGGTCACACAACCAAGATTAAGGCAAACTATGAAATTTCAAAAGCTTAATAAAATGTGTGCCACATAAATAGTTATGAAAAACAACTTTCTAATAGAGTTTAAGAGATAAAAAAACTCAGATCACTATTTTAAGTAAACTATAGCAGTATTTGCACTTAAAGCTTCTATTAGAAAGGCACTCTCGGACACTGATTTAAATTACAATGGGGTTGTCTAAGGCCACTACGTGAAATTTATTAGCCTACACAGGACATTTTTCTACATAGACAATTTCTATAAAGTTTTTTATTCTCTGATTGTTGTTTTCCCATATGGAGAACGTCTTTATCTGTAAGAAACTAAAGGAACTGTTTTGTTGCTAGAAAGAACTAAGACAGTGTTATAGTAGGATTAATATTCTTTCTATTTGGCATTTCACTCTTTGAAACATATTACAAATAATATTATTTAATAACAAATTAGGGTATGAGGGGTCATTAGTTTAAGTATAATATTTGAAAGACAAAATACAGGGAAAAGGAGCCAAATGAATGTCTCTGAGGATATAATTAAAATTTAAGAATTTTTCACAGCCTTGAAAAGCTAAATAAGCTATAAATAGTTAAGTAGTATAACACTAAGGTAGATTTTTATTTTGAGAATATATGATATCAAGCATTTCATTTTAGGGGCACAGGATATAAGTTTCTCAGAAATAAGAAGTAGAATTTAAACACTTCATGCTCATTTTATCTGCTCTACTCTAAACATCAGGGAAATAACCTTTCCTTGAAACAAAAACTGTTTCTGATAGAATCGAAAAGACATTGCCTCTGTGTTAAATATATATATATACATATATATGTGTGTGTGTGTGTGTATGAATGAAACATATGCCCAAGTACATGGAAAGAATACAAAGACACAGAGACTTAGCATCAAAGAATAATGATAAATAGCATCACATCAAGTTGAAGAAACATGCCAAGCACAGCAGCCGGTTTAGACTTGAGTCCACAGATAACAGATTATAGAGCACATTAGAGTCAACTTTAGACTTCAAAACAAGGTTGCCCACAGACAACAACAAAGTATTTGGCTACAAATGTCTTTAAAGATATAAAATGTATACACAACTTCGATTGCTTAAAAGTATGTTTTTAAAACAAAGCTTTTCAAAATTCTTACAGTTGCCCAAGTACTACACGGAATAAATCAGAAATACGTGGGGCGGGGAGCTACAAAATGATTCCAGTTATTTAAGCAAAGGGGAAAAAAACAACAGGTAATTCTATGTTTCTACTCTGCTTATATGATGTAGACAAGTCTCTTTTATTAACATTCTCTACTCATAAAAATCACACATATCCTGACCTTGACTTTGATTTCTTCTTAAATCAGGCAATTTAGGAAGATCAAAATTTTAATTAATCATCTGTTTTTTGTGAGCAAGGAGTCAGAGAAACGCTCTTCATATTGTGTTATAGTTTGTCATTTGCCCTGGATAAAGGGAGAATAATTGTACATAGGGATGAACAGGATTTACAGCTGGTATATTTCACAAGTTGTACAAGTGATGCTGTGAGAGTCTCTTTGCAGATGTGGAACGTTACACGTGGACACAGGTGCTCAAAGCCCTGATCAAACTTCTACTGAGAGATGAAAACCTGAAAATATAGTCAAGTACTGACAGTAGTGAGGGGCTCTTGGAACAAGTTTAACTTCTGAATGTGCCAACTGATGTAGAAGTATGGAGAAATAAGGGAATTCTGATTTCATTTCTTGGCCTTCATTTTCCTGTTCATTCTGCTTTATCTATATACATTTTTCCTGATGTTCGTTAAACACTGTAAGGATGTCCTGGAGGTGTTCTTCCAGAGCTATCCACATGGCTTAGCAGCCTCAAGCATCAATTCATTCAGGCCCCTAAATAGTTGTTACTTTCTCAAAGAGCCTCAACTTGAACACTTTATTTAAAATAGTGCCCCTGTTATTTTTTTAAATTTGTTTCACAGTTCTCATCCTTTTTATCTGTTTAGTTTGGTTATTGTCTGTTGTATTCCTCCCAAATACATTCTCCACAGGGGCAAGAACTTTGTCGATTTTATTCAGCTCATTAATGTGATATTATGGAACTTCCTGATACCTCCAACAAATATTTGTCATTACTTTATCAGTCAATGAAAAGCACCACACATGCCAGCAGTTCATCCATTCAGTGGACAAAATACTTAGTGTGTTTTTATTATGTGTTGGAGTCCATGCTAGTTCCAACTGAGTACCAAATTTCTCCATGAAACACCCTATTTTTGCAGTATCAATCCATTGATAAATTCAGTGAAGCATATGTTTCATGAACATACGAGTTTCATGAACTCATCACCATATATTGGCAAAAGTATTTTGAAAATTCCAAAGAGTAAGTGTTAATGAAAATGTTAAAATTCATTTGGACTATACATGACAAATCTGTGAGATACAGAGAGAAAGCTTAAATTGGGTATGCTGTCATTGAAAGAGCCACTGTTATTGTTCTGAGTCCTCCCTTTACCCTCATAAGCACAGAATCCCTTGACTTTGTGCTCTGAATACACATTAGAATAAAGATTGAAATGACAGGCAGAAAAAAGAAGCAAAGTCACAAATGTAAATTCTACCTAACCAATAATTACATTAATGTGAATTAGATAACCACTCCAATAGAAAGACAGATATTGAAAAAATGGCTGGAGCCCATTCGACTAAGTGAAGTATCACAAGAATGGAAAAACAAGCACCCTATGTACTCATCATCAAATTGGTATTAATGAATCAACATTTATGTGCACATACAGTAGTAACATTCATTAGTGTTGGGCAGGTGGGGAGGGAGGAGGAGATGGGTATGTTCACGCCTAATGGGTGCGCTGCATACCGTCTAGGGGATGGACACATTTGAAGCTCTGACTCTGGTGAAACAAAAGCAATATAGGCAATCTAAGCATTTGTACCCCCATAATATGCTGAAATAAAAAAAGAAAAAGAAAAAATGGATAAATTTTATGATCCAACTTTATGCTGACAATAAGACATAATTTGCATTCAAAGACCAAACAGGTTGAAAGTATAAGGTTGAAAGTATATGGCTGAAAGTATAAGGATGCATGAAAAATGATATTCCATACAGAAATCACCGTATGGAATATCAGTGGAGGACAGTAGGAATAACTATCTTGATTCAACCTTTGCCACTCTGGGGATTCTGGATGCATCATGTCATCCCAGGAATCTGAAAATATTCCTTCTGGTGTTCTTCCTTTGATTAAAATGGTAGGTGGCCTGTGGAAGGGAAGCGTCCATCCCTTGTAGTGTCTCTGCTCAGTTCCCTGAGAGGCAGAAGAGCCAAGCTCACAATCAAATTCTCATCCCTGCGAGAGGCTGAGTCCGTCTACCAGGCATCACGATCCTGTTCACTTGACCTATGACTCTACTATGCCACATGGCATTTCCCCCCGCATGTTGTAAGCCTCTGATTCACAAATTTCTGAGAAGAAAAAATTACCAAGCACTGTCTCTGTAACAGAAACTTTCCTAAGTGCTTGAAATTCAACAGTAAACAAAATAGAAAAAAAAAATCATGCCCTTGAGTCTTTACGTTCTAATGGAAAAAAATGCGCTAAGGCTTGCACAAGGACTTGGACCCTGGACCTTCAGATTAAAAGTGTGAATGCTCTAGTGTACCTGACACTCTGTGTACAATTGAACACGGACTGTACGTCTCTCCTGAAAGGAGAAAAAGCCTTAAATAAAGAAAAATGTACAGATTTTTAATATATGTTTAATGAGGCCCATAGTCAAGAAAACAGGGAGAAAATAATTATACCTAGAATTTAGATTCAAAGGTGGAAAGTGACAATGGGGAATTCGGACTGACACTGGAGTAATAGGAAGAAAAATTATTATATTTAGGAAGGAATACATTGAGAAAAATATGTATAATTTTCAGAGAGAAAGCAGATTTCAAAAATAGTCATATCTGCACAGCTTGACATTTTTTGTGCAATCCATCTTAAGGAAGCTGCTGTGTTTTGTCATATCCAAGGGCAATTTTGAGCTGGAGGAGCAAGGCAAGGTAGCACCCCAACTTCGGATCCTTTTCTCATTATCTATCCAGCTTGATGCAAGTCCTGCCTGAGTGACACACACATTCCTTCTCTATCTCTCAGGCCTCGTCTCTACTTCCTTCTAATCTACCCCATCCACCTGATGCATGTTTCACCCTCACTTAAGCCACCTTACTCCTCTGAGTACATGCTAAATTAATTACTGTTTACATTTAGTTTAACGTCTCCGTGAAGTGGACAAACAACAAGAAAGATTCAAAACATTTGTCAAATATTTACAGATTCTACTTAGAAGTTACATTTCAGTTCATATTTATAACTACAAGAGACTGAAATCATTTAGTATAATATGCTAATTTTTGTTTTTTAAAATTGTATCTTAATACATATTTTAGTATAGCAAGTAAGAGAGTACAGGATGAGGGTGGGGGCAAAATAATTGTCTAAGTGAAAGTAGGAGGCATATTTTGGTTGTTTCCAATTTGGGGCTCTTATAACTAAAGCTGCTATGTTTGCGTGTGTTTTTTAGTGACTGTAAGTACGAATTTTGGCTGTAATAGAAAGGTTGTGTCATGGGGTATATGCATGTTAAATTTTAATAATTCTACCAAACATTCTTCTAATGTGGGTATATATCATTAGAATTATTGATAATTGGTCTCTCTTATTTTTAATTATTATTGGTACATAACAGTTGTATATGTTTATAGGGTACATGTGATGTTTTGATACAGGCATACAATGTGAATTAATCAAATCAGGGTAATTGTGGTATCATCACATCAGGAATTTATCATTTCTTTGTGTTATAATTGAAGTTTGGTTTCATTCAGATGACAGCACTTTCTCTCGTGTACTTCTTACTTACAAATTGAAATCACAACTTTATGCTTCTTATAGAGGAGAAAAAGAAGAGAGGTCAACATAATCTTTCTCTCCATCATAAAATGCTTCAAGACCAGGAAACATGCTTTATTCAACTCTCTTGTGTAGCACTGGGGCTATCACACTGCAGATCCTTAGTAAATAATTTTGAATGGTGAAATTTTAATCCAGTTTTGCTTCCAGATTCAACATCCTTTCTTCCTTCTATCAAGTCTGTTTTGGGGAAATAACTACCTAAGATTTAAGCACTAAGCTCATGAACTCACTATCCCATTTTGATAATCGTTTGTGGCATAATCACAATTGTGTAATAAAATATTTGTAATTAATTGAGACAAATGATTTTTCATGTGTAGTCCAGCTATGCCATCTATGTCTTGGACTTTGTTACCATCCAAGACTTTGCAATCTACAGATGTTAAAATAAGAAAGTCTAGCTACTTGTTTTCTTGCTCTTCCTCTCCTTTGGAGCTTCCTGAATGCATTTTCTGAATTCATCACGACTTATGTCAGTCTACCTATTTCAATCCCATAGCCCTTTATCCTGTGAAATTTTTGCTTTTTTATTTCACAGTTTCTGTAAGGCAGGAGTCCAGGTATGCGTGGCTGGTTTCTCAGCTCCCTCTCTTATAAGGCAGAAATCAAAACGTTCATGAGCCTGGGTTATAATCTGGAAGCTCAAAGGAGAGAATCTGCTTCCAAGTTGATTCCTGTATTGGCAGGATTCAGGTATTTGAGGTTGTAGGGCTGAGTTTCACATTCCCTCACTGGCTGTCACCTGGAAGCTGCTCAACAACTGAAGTCTACCTGGAGTCCTCACCATGCCATCCATCTCCATTAAGTAAAACATTAAAAATATTAAGAAAATCTTTCTAATTTTCATATATTATTAGATATATATTTTGCTTAAAATATCCTTAACGGTTTTCCATATATTCCTATTTTAGAAGTAACCTAAGAACTAAGAGTGTATCATTTAAATTTTAGGCATGCTAAATTTAACGATAATGGATTAAGCATTTTGCTTCATAGCATGAGAGAGGAGAGATTTCCCTTTAAAATTATTTTTTAAATGTTTTCTTATTTTTATTCCTATACTATAATCTCTGATCCTTGATTTCACAAAGACTATTTCACAAAAATATTATATATCAAAAAAATCTTTGCAATTTACCAAATACTACAATTCTCAAGTCAACACTTGGAATTACAATTCATACCACATTTGTTTTTTCTGCTGTGCTTTATCCTCAGTGTTCCTGAATTTCCTATATATTTATCAAATAAATGATTTTTTTTATTCTCATGTGATGTTTGTATTTTTTAACTACTGATATACCATGTCCACAGATCTGGACATTAATCTGTGTGGTACAAAACCTCATACCAAATTCCTTGTTCAATAAGACAGACGTATTGCATTGTTTTCAAGTGCTGGAAACTTTCCTATACCAACCATAAGTGCCC
>NW_012147830.1:2372814-2374894 GCF_000956105.1 Propithecus coquereli | reverse complement strand
AAGAAAAATGTACAGATTTTTAATATATGTTTAATGAGGCCCATAGTCAAGAAAACAGGGAGAAAATAATTATACCTAGAATTTAGATTCAAAGGTGGAAAGTGACAATGGGGAATTCGGACTGACACTGGAGTAATAGGAAGAAAAATTATTATATTTAGGAAGGAATACATTGAGAAAAATATGTATAATTTTCAGAGAGAAAGCAGATTTCAAAAATAGTCATATCTGCACAGCTTGACATTTTTTGTGCAATCCATCTTAAGGAAGCTGCTGTGTTTTGTCATATCCAAGGGCAATTTTGAGCTGGAGGAGCAAGGCAAGGTAGCACCCCAACTTCGGATCCTTTTCTCATTATCTATCCAGCTTGATGCAAGTCCTGCCTGAGTGACACACACATTCCTTCTCTATCTCTCAGGCCTCGTCTCTACTTCCTTCTAATCTACCCCATCCACCTGATGCATGTTTCACCCTCACTTAAGCCACCTTACTCCTCTGAGTACATGCTAAATTAATTACTGTTTACATTTAGTTTAACGTCTCCGTGAAGTGGACAAACAACAAGAAAGATTCAAAACATTTGTCAAATATTTACAGATTCTACTTAGAAGTTACATTTCAGTTCATATTTATAACTACAAGAGACTGAAATCATTTAGTATAATATGCTAATTTTTGTTTTTTAAAATTGTATCTTAATACATATTTTAGTATAGCAAGTAAGAGAGTACAGGATGAGGGTGGGGGCAAAATAATTGTCTAAGTGAAAGTAGGAGGCATATTTTGGTTGTTTCCAATTTGGGGCTCTTATAACTAAAGCTGCTATGTTTGCGTGTGTTTTTTAGTGACTGTAAGTACGAATTTTGGCTGTAATAGAAAGGTTGTGTCATGGGGTATATGCATGTTAAATTTTAATAATTCTACCAAACATTCTTCTAATGTGGGTATATATCATTAGAATTATTGATAATTGGTCTCTCTTATTTTTAATTATTATTGGTACATAACAGTTGTATATGTTTATAGGGTACATGTGATGTTTTGATACAGGCATACAATGTGAATTAATCAAATCAGGGTAATTGTGGTATCATCACATCAGGAATTTATCATTTCTTTGTGTTATAATTGAAGTTTGGTTTCATTCAGATGACAGCACTTTCTCTCGTGTACTTCTTACTTACAAATTGAAATCACAACTTTATGCTTCTTATAGAGGAGAAAAAGAAGAGAGGTCAACATAATCTTTCTCTCCATCATAAAATGCTTCAAGACCAGGAAACATGCTTTATTCAACTCTCTTGTGTAGCACTGGGGCTATCACACTGCAGATCCTTAGTAAATAATTTTGAATGGTGAAATTTTAATCCAGTTTTGCTTCCAGATTCAACATCCTTTCTTCCTTCTATCAAGTCTGTTTTGGGGAAATAACTACCTAAGATTTAAGCACTAAGCTCATGAACTCACTATCCCATTTTGATAATCGTTTGTGGCATAATCACAATTGTGTAATAAAATATTTGTAATTAATTGAGACAAATGATTTTTCATGTGTAGTCCAGCTATGCCATCTATGTCTTGGACTTTGTTACCATCCAAGACTTTGCAATCTACAGATGTTAAAATAAGAAAGTCTAGCTACTTGTTTTCTTGCTCTTCCTCTCCTTTGGAGCTTCCTGAATGCATTTTCTGAATTCATCACGACTTATGTCAGTCTACCTATTTCAATCCCATAGCCCTTTATCCTGTGAAATTTTTGCTTTTTTATTTCACAGTTTCTGTAAGGCAGGAGTCCAGGTATGCGTGGCTGGTTTCTCAGCTCCCTCTCTTATAAGGCAGAAATCAAAACGTTCATGAGCCTGGGTTATAATCTGGAAGCTCAAAGGAGAGAATCTGCTTCCAAGTTGATTCCTGTATTGGCAGGATTCAGGTATTTGAGGTTGTAGGGCTGAGTTTCACATTCCCTCACTGGCTGTCACCTGGAAGCTGCTCAACAACTGAAGTCTACCTGGAGTCCTCACCATGCCATCCATCTCCATTAAGTAAAACATTAAAAATATTAAGAAAATCTTTCTAATTT
>NW_012147830.1:2368370-2368931 GCF_000956105.1 Propithecus coquereli | reverse complement strand
AAAGAACTAGTATCTAGTATATATAAAGTACTCTCAAAACTCAGCAGGTAAAAAACAATCAAATTAAAAAATGGACAAAATACATTAACATTCCACCAAAAAGGATATGCAAATGGCAAATAAACACATAAAAAGTTGGTCACCATTACTAGCCATTAGGAAAATGCAAATTAAAGTGGAAATTAAATATCACTACATACCTCTTTTGGTAAAATAAAATTTTAAAAATAATAGTGACAACCCTAGGTGCTGGTAAGAATCACTGATGCATTATTGATCCAAAAATAGCACAGGCACTCAAAAACAGTTTAACAGTTTTTTTATAAAAACTATGTATTTTTTCATGTTTTTTGGCCATTCTGTTTTCTTTGGAAAAGTTTCTGTTCATGTCTTTTTCCCACTTTTTGATAGGGTCATTTGATTTTTTTCTTGTTGATTTTCCTGAGTTCTAAGTAGATTCTAGTTATCAGCATCTCTAATCATCAGGGAAATGCAAATCAAAACCACAATGAGATATCACTTATCTCCAGTGAGACTGGCCTTTATCAAAAAGTCCCAAAA
>NW_012147830.1:2366239-2368320 GCF_000956105.1 Propithecus coquereli | reverse complement strand
TGCTTGCATCCTTTTCTTGCTTAGTTTTATATCTACTCACTGATTAGCTACAAAGGAAGCCTTTTGCTTCCAGTCTGCCAAAAGTGCACTGGGAATCTTTAGTTCATTTTTCTTTCCATGATCTTGCTTTACATAAAATGAATGAAACCTTTAGTCTTTTCACGCAGTTGTAATGCCTCCTGACAGCTTTGTAAATTAGATATTTAGAGGCATGCAGTTGGTTCAAAGTGAGTGCAGATCAGTGTATACTATTGTGCTTTGAGCAAGCAATGGGTATTTTGAAACTCCTGCCACTGCCACTATTTAGAGACCTCCAGTGGCATAAATACTTTCATAAGTTATTTCAAGCACTATTGACAGAAAGTATACGTGAACCCACTTTTTTATTTTAATTAGTCATTTTTCACAATCCCGAGATATATCTTTGACAGCTAATCAATATTTTTTCTGGGAAAAAGTTTTAAAAATATAGAGACATTGGATTAAATAATTTTTCAAATACAGTATTAACCACTTTGCTAAATATATTTTACTTAGCCATCTGAAAAGATGATACAATTGCTACATTATGTCATGTTTTCATATAATTATTCATTCACTTAATTACATAGTAAATATTTAAGAAGTTTCTGAAATATGGAATGCATTGCATTGGATGCCTACTGTGAAAGAACTCACAGGTTCCTGGAAAACAGAGCAGGATGCACAGTTGCTCTGACAGCTTTAAACATGGAACAATGGCTTCTTAGGAGAGAGCCTGACCTGCACCTGGGAGGAGAGTTGTCTGTGAATTAAAGGGAAATGAATGAAGGAAATTTTGCATAAGAGATTCTAGTAATGGAAGCGTAATCGCCTTAGTGAGGCATTGAACTTCTTTGAAATATAAAAGTGAAAAAAAAATCCTATCATTCTTTTAAATGTACTCTTTATAATTACCTTTGCCCTTTGAGTTGAGATTCATCTATTGACAACTTGACCAGTTTTCATGATTTGTGAGTTATCTACATTTACTATTATAGTCCCATTTCGTTATTTAATTTTTAGTGTCTCATTTATTGTCTTTTTATTTCATTCTATCTAATAATCATCAAAAACCATTTGATGATTTAATGAATTCACACAAAGATATACATGAAAGTGTGAAAATAATGCGACCACTCTGGTAACCACCACATAACTTAAATATAGATAACTAAGCCAACCTCCTAGGATCCTCCTGAAGCTAGATCCTCTCTCATACCTTCCGCCTTGGCATCTCACTCCTCAGAAGTAAGTCATGGCTACAATGCTTATATTATTTAAGAGAAAAGATTAATATCAATAATCTAAATTTCTATCTCAAGAAACTAGAAAGACAAAAGCAAAATGAAACCCCCAAAAACTTAAGTAAGGAAACAACATATACAAGAGAACAAGTCCACAAAGTTGAAAATAGGAAAACAAGAGAGAAAAATCAATTTTAAAAGTTCCATTTCTAAAAACAATAAATAAAATTGATATAACTCTAGAAAGTCTTAAACAGATAAAAAGAGAAAAGAACCACATCATCTATGTCAGGGATGAAGTAGGGATATCACTACAGATCCTGCAATTACTGGGAGAATAATAATGGACTATTATGAACAAGGTTTTGTTTTTTTTTTCTCCATGAATTAAACATCTTAGAACAAATGTATAAATTTCATGAATACCACAGTTACCAAAACTCAAGTAAGATAAAGTAGATAATCTTAATTGTCCTATAACCACTGAAGTAATTGGATTTATAATATAAAGCCCTCAAAAAAGAAATCCATAGGCCAAGATGCTTTCATTAGGGAATCTATCAAATATGAAAAATATCAATTTTTCAATTTTAAATGAGTTTAACATGGTTCCAGGACATCAGATCAAAATGCAAAAAGAAATCATATTTTATATGCTGAAAATGAACATGTAGAAGACAAAATTAAAAGCACAAAACCATGTAAAATTGCCCCAAATGAAACTGGTTATCTACAAACTTAACAAAACACTTAGGATATATATGCTTAAAATTACAAAATGCTGATGAAATAAATTACATATTGGCATTAAATTAG
>NW_012147830.1:2356389-2361709 GCF_000956105.1 Propithecus coquereli | reverse complement strand
TTTGATGGTGAATTATAAAATCAACATCTTCATTTAGAAACTTAATTTTTTTCTAGAATAAAACTTTTAACAAGATCAGCTTATAACATATATTTCTATAAATTTTAGATTTAAACATTTTTTAAAATAAGGGATAGTTTGTTACCTTATTTGAAATTTTGATCATCTGAGTGTATTTTAAGAGATCATAGCTGTATTAATTTGAATCCAGAGGATACAGATGTGTGTGTGCACAAACTCTTATAATTGTAATACATGTATGTGTTTGTATGCTTATGTATGTTTATGCATGTGTATGTACATGTGTGCATGACAAAATATTTCCTACTTCGGAGTCATTTCTGATGTATTCAAAACATGTCTTCATTTGATGGGTGCATGAAATTCATAGAGCATATGAATTAAAAAATGAATTTCTGTTCATCTTCATAATTTGCTGATAAATAGGCCTATTTCCAAGTCTTCTAAAACCGAAATTTACTCTAGAAGCATGTTTAAATAGTTTAACATCTATTTTGTTGTTTTGAAATTGAGAATGCAAAATAGTTAAATAAACTCATTCAACAAATACTAGTTTAGTAATAGGCCATTTTGTGAAATGAAAATGTTATATAAGTAAATTCCTGACTTCAATTTGCTTATAATCTTGATGGACTTTATTGGCTATGCCTCTAGATTTTCTGTATGTATCACAATGCCTTGAAGTCTTTTCAAAGAACAACAAAAACTTATATACATATCAATGAGAGCTCAGTGTAAGAAAATATAAAATTGTATCAGTATTTATGGACATCGTAAGGAAAAGTGGTGAGTACTAAGATTCACTAAAGAAGACAAGAACTCTGCAATATACATGTCATAAGGAAGACTGCACTGAGATGAACTGTTGAGGTTTATCTCACCTCAGAACCCAGGTCTCTCTACATTACATTGTTTAAGGTAGGATTTGCACTGAGATAGCACCTGAATTCTTATTCTCACTTATACTGTATCAATTTAATAAAATATTAGTCTGCATAAGCTCAGAGACAGATATCAGAGATAGTATATTTCTTTCTTTTTTTCTTTTTTTTTTTTTTTTTTGCATGGGGATCCTGTCTCCTGCACACAAATTCTCTCTTATTCAAGTGTTGGAAATATCAAAGCTATCACCTCCCATGAGGAGAGTGTTTTCTGATTTTTTTTTAGTAACTTTTTATTTCAAAATAATATCAAACATACTGAAAAATTCCAAGGGTAGTGTTAAATATTTCCATGTACATCTACCAAGATTCACCCAAATTTAACTTTTCGTTCCACTGGCATTATCTTTAACTCTTTTCCTCTTGTATACAAATTATTTTTTTCTGAACCATTTGATAGTTACTTGTAGCCTAACCCTTAAACATTTCAATGCCTTGTCTCCTAAGAACAAGAACATTTTCTTATATAACCTTAGTACAGCCGTAAAAACCTTTATTCTTTACACATAGTCCACAGTCTGAATTTAAATTTTGTCAATTGTCCCAATAGTGACTTTTATAGCATTTCTCCCCTGCCCTGGGGCTAGGCATAGAGGGTTTTCTAACTACTGCTGCAAACTTCTACTAAAATAATTTGTCTGTTGACAAGTCTTTCAAGTCTCTTTGAGAATTTGCCAACATAATTTAGTGACTTCAGACACATTGATTTATCCAATACATGTTAACCTTCAAAACTATACATTTATTTATAATATGGAATTTTGGGTTCTGAATTATTCTCCTGTTAAATTTAACTAAATTAAAATATATGATTTATTTAACATCCTGCTCATTTTTATCACACAGTCACTTTTTACTTGTGAGCAGTATGTAAACAATAACCTATGGGCTCTTTATGAACAGCTCTAATAAGACAGATACACTAGTCTAACATTTAAATCCAAAGTTCTCACCTTGGCTTTTAAGCATCTTCATGATTTGACACTTAACTAATTCCCCAACTTTATCCCTTGTTTGTGATCTCTGTTTTCCAACCTTAGTGGTATTGTTTTCTTCCTTTAAATACATCAGTTTCTTTAGATTAAGCATCTATATTCCTTTTTCTTTGAAAAACTAATAACCATTATTATAAAATAAGACTATATTTGCTAACTTCACAGTGCTATATTTATTATATTTTAGAGAATAACTAAAGGTATATTCTTTAGATAGGACTTTTACTTTCTGCAGGATTTGATATTTGATCAGAGACCTGAAAAATTAGTGCAATGATATATGGTATAACTTCCTAAGCTATAGAAACAGAGAATACAAAAACTTATGATGAGAAGCAGACAGTCAATCAGGGTGTAGCAACAGGTAAATAATGCACATATCTTCAAACACATAGCTGCTACTAGATAACTGTTAGAAATATGCTTAAGTATATTTTTCTCAGAAGCCTATGTAAATATTATAGATGTTGACTGTATAAAAATAGTCATTGAAAAATAAAATTGAGAAGTGACAGTGGGGAAATAAGAATAAGTGTAAGTGCAATACTTTCTCCTATTTCACACCTGGCGGTTAATCCACAAGGTCTAAAATCAAAACATCAATATAATGAATGACAACAAGCTCTGCATTAGTTTAATAAACTTTTTTTTAATTAAGAGGAATTTAGGGGAATTAATATCCTTATTTTCTGAAGAAACATTTATCATAATTTTAATAATTTGTTTTGACTAATTTTTATTTTTCTGCTCAATTAAAATAAAACTGATTAATTGCTGTCAAATTTTAAATGGTATTTTTCATTTTAGTAGACTCTTATCTATGCATGTATTTATGTATTTCTCTATCATTGTTCTGTCTCTTCTTTCCCTTATTATATATATAAAGATATATATATATCAACAATGATGTTACCTTAATGTTAATAACAATCATTTGTAAATGATGGGATTTATAGTAATATATGTGAGGGCTCTAATAATTAGTCTTTATATTCCAAATTCTTTTAATGAATAGGTATTATCTACATAAAACATTTAAAACATTCATTTCATTATTTTAAGGACTACCCATTTTTCACAAAAAGTATTATGAGCACCAAATTTATGCTAAGGGTATTGTTTAGAAAGCAGGACATTCCTTCTACTGGGGTTGCGAGAAAAAGCCTCATAGAAGAGGGAGTACTATAGCAGTTCTTGAGTCGTATATAAATTCAGAGGTAGATAATAAAGTATTGCAAGCAAAGGCCCAAGCACAAGGGAAAAAAATATATAAAAGATGTGTAGTAAATAAGCAATTGAACTTCAACAGCAGTTTCACTTAAAGAGCTATTGGTTGAGCAGGCAGAGAACTGTGGATTGGGACTAATCTGCCAACGGCTGAGGCATCAAGAGTTCGAGTCCATTCCCTTGGGTTGCACATTTAACAGCTGATGGAGACACCAGCAACCCATTTGGTGTCCATCAAGGGCACTCCGTGGTATTCTTCAGGAGACCAGGAGTCACTGAATATCTTTACGTGGGAAAACCAACCAGCATTTTGAAGTATTTTGTGGGTACTCTCTTGACAGAGTATGGCAAGGATGAGAAGAAAGAGTATGGGGGCTTAGTCAGGGCTGACGTCCATGGAAGAGATGAGAAAACTAAAGCTCTCGCTGTTTCTCAATCTGACCTATTCACAGATTTCACCAGGTATATATTTCCTCCCACAAATTTAAGTCAATTTAACTTTTTGACACATCATTACATCCTTAAATGGATTAAGACCTGAGTTTCTAATAGCTATCTTATATTCTACTTAAAGGTGGCATGAAGTTTTTGATATATCCCAGGTTTTAATATGCAAAGTGGTTGAAGGGCATAAGAAAAAGTTGGAGGTGGAAATTTTTAATGCTAAGCTTAACTTTTCTGAAACCAAGGTATTTGTAGCTAGAGAAAGTGAATTTTCCAAATACTAGCAATTTTTTCTAGTATGGATGTATATGCAAGTGAATGAGTGTATGTAATTTTATTAACTATTCATTTTCCAGCTCCATTTTGCTATTGAAGAAGCAGATTTAAAAATACATACTATTTTACGGTTAGCAATGCACAAAGCAACAGAATCTGTCTTCTAAACTAGTTAGCTTTATAGTGGATTATTAAACAGATGGTTTTAGAAAAGAGATGATCACTGTGAACCAGTATAAATTTACTACAAACAAATAAATCATGGGAAACAAGTCAATTTCCTTTGACAAAAGGGTTACCAGACTGATTGCTCAATAAAGCATTATAGAGATGCTAAAAAAAAAAAATATTCACATGCAGTTTTGCCAATTATAGCCTTATTCCCTAGGGCTTTAATTCCCAGTTTGGAAGCCATATCCCATATCCCTTTGTTCCATCGTTGGGAATCGGATGGAGCAAAAAAAGAGAAGAGATTAGAAAGAGAGAGAGAGAGAGAGAGAGAGAGAGATGACAGGAAATGAGGGAGGAACAAAAGAAGGGAGGGGGAGAGAGAAAGATTCCAACTACCTCTGAGTTTAGCACATTTAAAATTATCCTCAAGCCTCTTTTCTGACTAACTTGCCTTCTAATAATAAGACAGTTTGGAAATGTGGTGCAGCAAAAGATTTAAACATGTGTTTTAAAAGGATTGCACAGCACCTGCAGGAAATGGTAATGAATCAAACCGTAATGCCTTACCCAAATTCCATAGAATCCATATTCAAACGGTACGCAATGAAGATACACATTAGGCCATTTTGGAAAGCTTTTTAAATGGAAAAAAAACCTCAGAGAGTCTAAAGTATCTCTGTGTTTTGACTCATGATTTTAAACGAAAAATGATGCTTGACATGACTGTCTGAATTAGTCTGAAAGATAACCTTGTAAATCACATCTGTTTAGTAATTAAAAGTCATTGTTTTTTGAGATATTGATATTAAATGTGCCTTTTTTACACCTGCTATGCTTTATTCCCAACTCTACAGCTTAGTAATCACTTTTAATTTGTTTAGTTGAAAGAAGAGTGATATGGCTTTTCAGAAATTTTAGTTTAATAATCCCAAACCTTGAGAAGTTCTGTTATCTGCCTAAAAATTAGAATTATTATTTTACTCACAGATGGCCACTATGTTTTAGAGCACTAAAACATTAGATAAGTGACAACAACAAATGAGATCATCAGAAAATTAGAATGCATACATATATTCAGGATGGCATGAATTTATTAACACAGATATACTCAGTACTTCAGCACAAATTACTTTATTTCATACTTTCACAATTTTTTCTTCTAGGCATTTTTTTCTTCTAGGCATTTTTTTCTTCACTGAAATGACATTGTCCCCAGAATATGTGTAAGTTCTATCTGCTGGGACA
>NW_012147830.1:2353901-2356339 GCF_000956105.1 Propithecus coquereli | reverse complement strand
TATGTATACCATGGAGTACTATTTAGTTTTAAGAAACAATGGTGATATAGCACCTCTTGTATACTCCTGGATAGAGTTGGAACACATTCTACTAAGTGAAGTATCCCAAGAATGGAAAAACAAGCACCACATGTACTCACCATCAAATTGATATTAACTGATCAACACATAAGTGTACATATAAGAATAATATCTATTGGATGTCGGGCAGGGGGGAGGGGGAAGGGGGAAGGAGGGGACAGGTATTTGCATACACAAAGAGTGCCATGCGCACCATCCAAGGGATGGGCACACTTGAAACTCGGACTTGGGGGGAGTGGAGAGGCAAGGGCAACATACATAACCTAAACATCTGTACCCCCATAATATGCTGAAATAAAAAAAAAAAACTATGTAAGTACCATACAACCCGGTAATTGCACTCCCAGGCATTTAGCCCAGAGAAATGAAAACATATGTTCACATATACACAAATGTTCATGACAGCTTTATTTATATTAACAAATACTGGAAGCATCCCAATGTCCTTCTACTGTTAACTGGATTAAAAAAAACAAAAAAAATCAAATGAAAAAACCAAATATCTATGCTACGTCCATATGAAGACTTACTTAAGCACTAAAAAAGAAACATTGATACACAACTGCTTGGATGGATCTCAAGAGAATTATGCTGAGTGATACACAACCCCAATGGATTACATACCATGTGATTTCTTATATATGATTCCTTTGTATAAAGATTGAGAACAGAGTAATGGGAGCTGGTGCATCATGACAGGGCAGTTGAGGTAGAGGTGTAGGAGGGATATATGTGAGTTTATAAAAGGCCAATATAAGGAATCTTTGTGGTGATAGAAAGTGATGTTGGATACACCAATCTGCACCTCCAATAAAACTGCATATAACTAAACATACACCTGTACACCCATACACACACTATATTTATCATCTTTCTCCTTTTTTTCCCTCATCTAATAGAGTTCAGTAAAGAAAAAAAAAACTCTAATTTTCATCTTTGAGTCTTTCCAATAAATAACATAGGCCATCCTACGTTAAGGTGTTTGAGAAAAACATTGATTGTAAGATTTTAATACATCATGAAAACTGTAACCTATATAAAAGCAGATTATCAGATAATGAATTATTGTTCTGGCCAGAATAAAACAGGAGTAATCCTGAGGCAAAACTCTTGACAAATATCAGCCATTTCTTCACAAACACCTGTAGTTTGCAGGTGTAAGTGTAACATAGCTTGTGGAAACAATCAATCTTTTGGACAGGAGTATTGTCAGGAGGTTAAGAGACATACAGAAGTACTGAGTACCATGGTGAATCATTTCGAAGCAACTAAAAATGAACACAGTTTTACAGGAGCAACTTTCACTAAAGGTCAGAATATTCTTGACATAAATTTATCACACCTCAGAAAAACATGAATTCATTAATAGTTATAAAAGATGTACAGTTTGTCAAACTAGCTTGGATGACTTTCAAAGACAGAGAGGATCAGTCATACTAATTCACCCTTTAAAAATCAGGTCAATTGCATGTGTATTTTATGTAATTTAAAGTAAATAATCTTAAACTATTTCTTTTGTTTATTTATTTTTGTTTTATTTCAGAATATTCTGGGGGTACAAACATTTTGGTTACAAATAATGCCTTTGCCTCTGCATGTTGTCATCTAATCTTCAACAAAGCAGACAAAAATATACACTGGGGAAAAGAATCTCTATTTAATAAATTATTTCTACAGTGGAATAATATGAGCCATTGTAAGTTCTCTGTTGCAGACATAAGAAAAAAGAAAGCCATCAAATAAGATTTTAACATGTCCCATCCTTTAAACACAAAGAAAAGCACAATGCTCCTTAAAAGTGTTCCTTAAAAATTAAGGAGCACTAGGCACAGTGGCCCATGCCTATAATCCCAGCACTTTGGAAGGCCAAGGTGGGAGGATCACTTGAGGCCAAGAGTTCGAGACCATCTTGGACAACATAGGGAGACCCTCTTCTCTACAATTTTTTTTTTTTAATTAGCTGGATATGATCCCACCTACTCAGGAGGCTAAGGCAGCAGGATTGCTTGAGCCCAGGAGCTTGAGGTTACAATGAGCTGTGATCATGTGGCACTGCACTCCAGCCTAGGCAACAAAGTTAGACCTTTGCTCTAATAATATATAATAATAATAATTAATTAATTAAGGAAAATATGAGAATGCGTTGTGCTATACATTCATGCAGCAAGCATTTATCTGCATATATATTATAGTACATTGAATTTAAAATAAATAAAATCATAAGTTTTTGTGAATTTGTTGAAAGCCATAGTTATCAATTATTTTCAGTATTTCCCCAAAATTATAATACAGTCTTAAGTAATAAAATCTACTCAAGGTTGCAAGTCACATATGTTTTCAGAAACAACAAATGTAAT
>NW_012147830.1:2341786-2342939 GCF_000956105.1 Propithecus coquereli | reverse complement strand
AAACAAACAAACAAAAAAAGAATGTGTCCCTGTTGCTCAGTTTAGAATGAATTCTATCATACATTAGTTCAATCTTCACAAGATATTTTTAAATCAGTTTTGGTTGTTCAAAGAGCAGAAAAAAGTTTCTGCTTAAAATGTCTCTTTTGGGGCCATTATTTAAAAAAATGTTTCTGTGAAAATAACCTATCATAAAAATTTTATGTTTTAATATATGAATTAACAACACTATGGAACATTATTATATAAAGGTGAATGGGAAAATATTGCATTGAACAAACTCAATTTTTCCTGTGTCCATATTATTTAGTTATAGTAAATAGGTCAGAAATTTGTGGAAGATTATTTGGGAAGTTAAAAATTTCATAGGAGTTGGAGATAAATTTCATAGGAGTTTGAGATATATTTCTTCAGTCTTAGAATTATTTTGTACTTTATAATTAAAAGCATTTTTCATTATTTAATATATTCAGAAACTATCTAAAGAATATCTTTCATATACAGTCATCCCTTGATATCCATGGGGGATTTTTTCCAGGATCTCCAATGGACAGCAAAATATGAGGATACTCACGTCCCTAATATAAAATAACATAGTATTTGCATATAACATACACACATCCTCATATACAATTTAAATCATGTCTAGATTACCTATAATACCTAATACAATGTAAATGCTTTGTAAATATTGTCATACTGTATTATTTAGGGAATGGTGACAAGAAAAAAAACTCTGTTTTCAGAACAACACAGTTTTTAAAAAGTATTTTCAATCTGCAGTTGGTTGAATACACAGACACAGAACCCACTGATACAGAAAGCTGACTGTACTTGTCACTATTTGAGATGTTGGGGATATCACAATAAAACAGAAAGACACAGTCCCTAAGGAAGCTTATATTCTATTTGGTAGTAAGAGATCATAAACAATAAACAAATGAGTAAAAAGTAATGAAATGTTAAGAGGGAAATATTAATATATAGCCTGAAATTATATAGAATGTTTGGGAGACAAGGTGGTTTGGGATTTCTCAAATAGGATATTCAAGGTAGTAATCTCTCTGAAAAGGTGACATTTTATATAGGAAATGAAGAATAACAAGTGACCAGTAATAATCTATTTGGTAGTAAGAGATCATAAACAATAAAC
>NW_012147830.1:2340423-2341736 GCF_000956105.1 Propithecus coquereli | reverse complement strand
ATGTGTAAGTTCTATCTGCTGGGACAAAGACATTCTAATGTCCTTTTATGCATACTCGGAACAGTGCTTCCAAAGAAATCATCAATTTTTTCATTTCTATTTAGAATAAATATGAACAAATAAGAGAACATAAGAATGGATGTTGTCTGTTTATCTCTTTATAGCTAGAATATATTCTTCCCTCAAGGAGGGAAGAAATGAGATGCATGGCATGGTAAATTATAATCACCAGTGAGCAATTAATAGTTTCCATTTTCCCTTTCCCACAAAGCTGTAATGATCAGCTCATTTGTGCCAGGCAGTAAGCCCAAACTCTGAAGTCTTTAGATTTTTTTTACTCTCTGCTATGCTATATTAATGCAGAAAATGGAAAAATAATTAATTTCAAAATCTACTGGGCCCTTATGTAATTGTTTCCTTCAGTGATTATTTTTCAAATACCTATGGTACATGTTTGGGAATTAGATTAAAAGATTGGATGTGTATTTATTTAGCTCTTAAAATTCACATGTAATGCCTCACCCTCCATGGAACCTTTCTTGAACTTCACTCCCTCACTCCCATCTTATTGTACATACAAAGTAACTCTTTTTTCTCTGAATGCCAGACGATTAGACAGACTGTTCTTAAGTCCTATTAGATAAAATAGATAGAAAGAGAATAAATGAGATACGGGAAAAAGAAGAGGATAAGGGAGAAAAGAGAAAGTGTGTCTTCTACTATTTTTTGAGGCTGTTAAGGAGCAAGGCCCTGTATTCCACCTTGACTGCTTAACCCAGAGCCTATCACACAACAGGAGGTAAGGAGCCTCCGTAAAGACAAGGATGGAGATTTGAGTGCTTTCTGATATCTATTACAGTGAGAAAGAAAATGTCTCGACTACAATCATTTCTCACGAAATTCTAAATTATATATGAATACATGGAGTTGTAGTCAGTGTCTCCATGACTTTCCCAAGTTTACACAAATAATTGGTAGTTTGGGGACTAGAATTCAGGTTTTGGACATTAATTACTACCCTGCTTTGTCACTGAAATTAGAGAAAAATTTTATAATATAAATTGTATAATTATAAAAAGTCATAACTTTTTTTCTAAGTTTTTCTTAAAATTAACATCTATACAGACCTTGGAGACAAGAGAGGCTCTAATGTGATAGCTCTAGGAAATGCCATTCTGAAATATCCCATGTGTTTGCTTCATCTGTTATTGCATATGTTTCTAAAAGTTGATGTAGAGTTTCATTAACTCTACAATGCTTTAAAGATCCGACAGCACGAGAAACAGGAGATTGAAAGGTGTTTTGTATTGTAA